>NW_019724770.1:22295-25809 GCF_002891405.2 Cryptotermes secundus | reverse complement strand
TCTTGTCTTCCGTTATCTGCATTGCCATGCACCACATCCTCTCTTGTCTTCCGGTATCTGCATTGCCATGCACCACATCCTCTCTTGTCTTCCGGTATCTGCATTGCCATGTACTCTGTAAGTCAGCTTGGTTAGGAATGTAGGTTCCATCCATCAATTCCCCTGTACTTCCTGCAATTTGTGTCGAAAATATCTCAGGGTTATAACTCCATCAATGACATAGTAATAGGGGTCATGGTGAGTCACTTTTAGTGAGGTGCCATTCTCTGAACGTTTCCTCCAAGAGGGGGTTGCTAGTGCGCAAGCCATGGTGGCTTCTGAGCATCAGTTTTGCAGCGAATTTCGAAAAAGGCGTATAACATATTAAATTAAAAAATCACATTTTACTGATCCAGTGAAGCGTTTATACTGAGAGAAAAACACTGTGTGGTTGTTGACAGTGTGCGGAGTTCAACAACTGTACTCAAGTACATGCCACAGATAGCGTAAAGTTATGCTACTCTTATCTCCAGCTAGAAAGAATTATGTTTACATTTCTGGTTTTCTGGCCTATGGTGGCACTCTGTAGTCTATAAGCGGATGCCGACTTTGCTGAAGAACATGCGAACTCCATGTTTTAGATCCAGACTGCGTGAAATTTAGTCTCGACTGCCCTCATAATTCATGCTGCTTTGCTTAAACAGAAGTAAAAATTACGTTTTCAATAATTAAGCAGTGTGAAAGTTCAATTTTATGTGTATCTTGTTCCCTTATTCACACATTAATACAATGTAGCAGTGCTCTTCACACAAAGTACTTTCATTTTTATTTATATAGATTATTGATATGTGATATTCTCTGGTTACAACATTACTAAAATTTGGTTGAACTTTTTAATTATAAAAGGGAAATTTCTTTTATTTTTCGCACAAATTTGCATCAGCATGGTCGAAGCTCGAACCTGTGATATGTGAGGTATGTGAACGTTTGTGTCACTTAGGGATTTTATATATGGTATATTAGTAATTCTCGAAGTACATATAACTTTTCTGGTACAATTGTTTGGTAGAGTATAAAGTAACATGGATGTGTATAAATATTTTCTTTAGCTTTGAGTTTTAAGGCGATAACTAATAATCCATTGGATGCTTTTCTCTGGATACAAGGCTCTTGCATCATACAGCAATTTACCCCACCTTTTTCCAGGTCCTTCTCTAACGGCAGTAAGAGGATGGCATAGAAATTCTTGAGTAGCTGCAGAATTTGCGGCTCCTCCAGAAGGGCTCAGCTCCATGAGTAAGTAAGTAAGTAAGTAAGTAAGAGGATGGCAGGGTGAATAACGAATGCTGCGGAACTGGAATGACAATTGAAAAATGGAAACGGAAGTGCTAGAATACCGCACAGCGTCACTTTTTTTTTCCCCTTGGCACTACAGCCCCAGTGGGCCTAGGCCTACCTCCATGAACTTCTCCGTTCACTTCGGGTTTTCTAGATCTTTGGGCGGGTGATCAGCTCGTCTCAAGGACAGCGTCACTTTGGCCATCGAAAATTCCACATGACCCCACCTGGGATGGAATTTGTGCCACGTGACACGACGTCATACCCCAGAAGACAGTTGGCTGAAATCCCATAGTTACTGTCGTTATTCACGTTGTGGTGCTTAATTAGTTAATTGCGGGGCCCCACTAACTTCTTTGCTACCTCTAGGCACTGAAGGGGTGACACGACTTGAGACGGGTCAGGAACTGGCATGATTTTAAACAGGTATATGAGGATTCCAGATACGACTTAACCTGCAAAATAAAATCTAATTCTTGATGTTAATACAATGTTCGTTACACAATTTATTCTTCACATTTTCATATATCTGTCTTGGCTAACACATTTCATTGCATTTTTGACAGGCTGCTTATCACTGATATGAGTATAAACCCTAGCGGAGTGGGTAAAACTCCGGAGCTCCTAGCGCAGACCGTGCCGGCCACAGCTCTATCTACGGGAGCAGACAGAATCCGGAAGTTGACGTCAGAATGGTTGAGGCTCTTGTACATGAAGAGTGGCATGCGGTCAGTGAGAAGCCACAAGTTCCTGTTAATGTCCACCTTGATATCATTTGGGAAAACCATAGTAATGTTGTTGACGGCAACCTGCCCTTGAGTCACGGGTGTGTACTCAAGCGCGGAATTCCAGCAGCCCACGGAGTTCCGGGTCACCTGCAACAGTGATTCAAGTACAACACTCAAGCCCCAACATTTTATGGAACCCGATGGTTTATTACCGTGTTCACAAGAGCCCACTCCTGGTCTCCATCCTGAGCCAGATCAACAGGGGAGGGGAGAGAGAAGGCTATTTGAAGAAACTGATGTTGTTTAGGGGGCGCCACTGCAAAAATCATGTACACAAATCAAGTGTTTATAGACCAGCTTACGGAAAGCTAGCTGGGTCGTAGAACATGTGACNTACTTTTTCTTCTACCCTGAAGATGGAGGCGATACGTTCCTCCGAAACGTCGGTTAACACCACATATACACGGTGCCAAATCCCAGAAGACTGCTTTCTTCATGTGACGTAAGGTTTAACGAATACACATAAAGCTCAATAAGAACGAGCAGTCTGAGGCAATTTAATCAAAATTTGTATTGTTTCACGTCCTGTAGTACAGTCACGGTTAGTTTATTCGTGTGATTAATTTAGATGAACGCAGCGCGAAACAGATGTATGTGAACAATCCGAAAGCGTAAGCAGAAATTTCTGGCCTAGACGCGCCCTGCACTCACGGGCTGAAAAGTGAAAATTTCTTGATCATTCCTCGCGGAAAGCCACATGACCTTCCGTGTTCCAACTGGGGCAACTACGTCATTGTCACTCGAGGTTAGCTCCCGTAAACTGGAAAAAGCATTGAACCGAGCACGCGTGTCTAACGTTACGTTTTGGGGGGGGAGAAGCTTTGCCGATTTCCAAAAAAAGAAAAATGACTGACCATTAATTTCAAAACTCCAGATTTTTTCGCAGCCGAAATGACCGTATTACCTTACAAGACAACGGAACACGATACTATTTCTTTTATTGCTAGTGGGGTGGGACTTCTAACCGTCTAGTGCGTTAAGGCCCCTTTCGTTGGGCGTCACTCCTTCTTACCGTCCTTCTCCGGCAGTCCTCTGAAGAGCCCTTGGGTTGCTGGTTGCATCTGCTCCTCTAGCCGTTCCCTCTCACCTGTGGTTACTTCGAGTTGGCAGGTTGCTGCTGCGTCCTTCCTATCCAGTTCTGTTTCCCTTTTTGTTGTTCTGGTGGATAATAGTTTGCGGGGTATGGGTTATCGGAGTGCTTGGCGCCAGTAAGCTTACTGTAACGGCTTACATTTCGGGGAAAAGGGGGGATGAACTGGAAACTACAGGTGCCAGGTACCGCGTTCTCACTGGAGCGATGAGATTCGGTCTCAGGGCGAATACGGGCCTCGCGTCAGCGGGAAAGAGAAGAGTGTTTTAGGTAGGCACTAACACACACTGTTTAATTAGCCAATCTTGCTACACACGTA
>NW_019724770.1:20175-22036 GCF_002891405.2 Cryptotermes secundus | reverse complement strand
CAACTTTCTAACTGAATTTCCAGGAAAACTCTGCGGGGTGCTTCCTGTCTGGTCTTTGTAGCAGTGAAGCAGGCCCTATTCTTGAAACCAAGAATCGGGCTAAGTCACCCTTGAGTGTTCCTTGCTACATCTTGTGTATAATTACTCTAAAAAGAAATATTGATTACAAATAAAGCTGGCGGTGTCAGTGGTACGGCTACAGACTAAGTCCCTTGTACTGCGGCCACTTCTGGCCTATTGTACCAGCCCCAGATGATAGGTGAGGGTGATTGTGGAGCAATTGGTGGAATGAAGATTGGCAGGGGAAACCGGAGTACTCGGAGAAAACCTGCCCCAGCGCCACTTTTTTCACAACACGATACAAAAATATTCACAATAAATTTTATCCGAACCGAAATATAATATTGACATCCACGAAATCCCGGTGAATAAATACAAATGAATTCTGGAATAAAGAAGCAATAACATTAATTAAATACTTGGAATGATCAGCGACAGTGCGGAAGGATACAACGACGCATTTCCTGGAACTAATCTGAGGATATGTTGCTTCCGCTTCAGATGTTGGCAGCTACTTGGCCCCTCTTGACTGGCTTCGTAAGGATTTGTTTTAGAGAATATAGACGGGGCAAGTCGAGCCCTTGGAATCAGTTTAGGGCAAAAGAATTATATTGTGCTTAATTTCAAACAAAATAAATGAAATCAATCACTGCAGTAACATGAAGCAGATTTCCAGGCTGACTAAAAGAAAGGTGATCGTGAGTATTCAGAAATCTCGCTCCACCTATCCTAGCACAGCCTACATAAATAGGATTTAATGTTTCACTTTTTAATTGCCTATATACACAGTATAGTTGAGAAAGTACTGCGATCGTGGAAAACAATTTACCTCGAGTTATGAGTTCGCCCATTTTTCAGCCTCCCTCCCCCTCCCCCGCAATTAGGATGTTTGAGATGGGGACGGAATTTGTCCCCTGAAACGTCGATAATTTTTAAGCAACTGACGTAGCTAATAGCCTGAAAAAATTGTATTGAATTTTTAGCATGGCATCTGTCTCTCTGTATTTACGGATATACTCCTCGCTACGACTTAAACTGTGCGACGGATTTTGCTCCTAATCAATGCACAAGAGTTTATCCATACTAGGTCGTTACCCACTGAATCTGAATATTCCAGCTCTAAAATTTGGGCCTTTAAAGTGCCCCCCCCCCAAATGTCAGTTTTCTCGAAATCAGCTCCTACAACTTTGGTTACGAATGATACAGTGTACACAACAATATTTCAGAAAGATACAAATAGACATTAATGTATCAACATTTGTTTCATTAGCTGTTAGCAGTGACCTTGTATGTTTCGACCCTTTTCTTGGGTCATCTTTAGACGTACAATAATTCGGGTACTAGTTCTTGAATTGCGTTATTAACCGATATGATTCATATTGTGTTTGTATGAATTTTATGCTAACAAATACACTTAATTTTAAATGTAGTTCACATATAGTTTAAAACTTGCCTTAAAATTTGGCATTAAAAAGATAAAAAATTATAATTAAAATTAAATATGAAAATGAGTATAAAATATAGAGGTATAAGCCATAAAATAAAAACTCAAGAGCAACTCATGGCTTATCCGATCATGATGCTCAACTCATAGAAATAAATAATATTGACCTTCAGTCCAGTAATGAACAATATCAAACAGTAAGGAAAATCAACAAGCATACGATGGCAGATTTTGTCACAAAATTAAGCAATGAATCATGGGACAATGTATTTGACAGCAATAATATTGATTCTAAATTTAATTGCTTTCTGAACACATACTTGAGGATCTTTTATTCAAGCTTTCCCTTAAAAATAG
>NW_019724770.1:9678-18778 GCF_002891405.2 Cryptotermes secundus | reverse complement strand
TATCAAAAAGGAGTCTACTTTACTGGCATAAAAGTGTTCAACAATCTGCCACAAAGTATTAAAAACTTGGGCAATGATACTAAAAAGTTTAAATCAGAGTTAAAGAATTATCTACATGCTCATTCCTTCTACTCTTTAGATGAATACTTCAATGTAAATAGAGAATGATGTAAAATTATGTTATATTAATTTTTAAGCTAAAATTGCCTGTACTTATGTATGTAACCTTTTGACTTGTTCTGTATCCAAAGGTACTAACCTACTTAGGATTTATAGAATGTAAATAAATTCAATTCAATTCAAAACACATGTACACAAACTACAGTTAAATGAACCAATCATACGTTTTATAAACGAACAGAAAATGTAATGGACATTGCTTTCACTGACATAGAAATACAACTCCTAAACAAAGGACTAAAATATAACCTACACAACAAATATAAAAAGTGGATGCAAACGCTTGCGATCGAAGCCGACACAGCCGTATGTCAACTACCAGAAAAGGACGAAGGATATATGAGATAACTAGTAGTGAATAACATCCCAAGGATTACAAATAAACACAACTCCTTAAAAGAGAGACGCCAAAAAATTTTGAGAACATCTCGAATGAAAAATATTGAAAGCTTAAGGCACAAAGAATTAAAACCAACTAATCATAACAAAAGCCGACAGAGGCAACACGCTAGTTATACTATACAAAACGACTACAGAAACAAAATTGAAGAGTTCATTACCAAAACTAATTTCAAAAATTACCACAAGACATTACAAATAAATTACAAACAAAACATGCATAACAACCTAAATAAACTGAATAAAAACAATTCGTTTGTATTGGTGGAAACGCCACTGTTATAAACTTTCATTTCTGGGGCAACGGTTTCCTAGGCTTCGCCGCCTAGGCACTGCTAGCCGTTGTCTAGCCATGGATGAGTTCTGATTCCAAATATTCCGGCCCTAGGCGGCACGTAACAGTATTAATACTGTATGAACTAATATCAAATAGGATTTGAACTTGTCACAGCGGTGCTTATGAATATTTCTATCTCCTGGATTATAATGCCCTGTAGTACGTTAACAAAATCATGACATAAAGACAGGAAACAGATGTTTTGAAAATGTGGCACAGTTCAGATATTTCGGAACAATGATAACAGATCGAAACCTGATTCAGGAGGAAATTAAGAGGCAATTGAACTCGGGTAATGCTTGCTACCATTCAGTCCAGAACCTTTGTTTTCTCGTCTGTTGTCCAAACACATAAAAATTAGAATATACAAAACTATAATTTTGCCTGTGGTTCTGTATGGGTGTGAAACTTGGTCTCCGACATTAAGGGAGGAACATAGACTGAGGGTGTTTGAGAACAGGATGTTGAGGAGAATATTTGGACCGAAGAGCGATGAAGTGACAGGCGGTTGGAGAAAACTGCATAATAAGGAGCTTCATAACTTCTACTCTTCTCCAAGTATAATTAGAATGATCAAGTCGAGGAGGATGAGGTGGGCAGGTCATGTAGCACGAATGGAGGAGAAGCGGAATGCGTATAGGATGTTGGTGGGAAAGCCAGAAGGAAAGAGACCACAGGGAAGACCAAGGCGTAGGCGGATGAATATTAAAATGATCTTAGAGAGATAGGATGGGATGGTATCGATTGGATTGATCTGGTTCAGGATAGGGACCAGTGGAGGGCTGTTGTGAACACGGTAATGAACCTTCGGGTTCCATAAAATGCTGGGAAATTCTTAATAGCTGCAGAATTGGCGGCCCCTCCAGAGTAAGTAAGTAAGTAAGTAGTACGTTCAAGGTCGACAGACATTTTTGAGGAACATTTCCCCTCCATCTTGAGTCTAGAAGTAGCAAGCGTGAGTAACAAGGAGAAATATTCCTTCGAAAAGTCGGTTAACTTTCAGCGCATTACACGGCGTTATATCGCAGAAGATAAAACGCCTTACCTGAGTGTACAAAAGAATCCCAGTCCGCTCATCTAAGAACGAGGCACTGGACTGGGTGTTACTTTCTCGCTCGCCGAGCCATTTGAATTCATGGTTGCTCATATTAGACCGTTTAGGGTCTGTCCACAGCGACTCATTCTGAAGCAATCTGGTGGAGACAGCAAATTCACTGAAACTCGAGAATGGGTGAAAGAATAGAGTCCTATATTTATCACTGCTGTTCTCAGCTGAAAGCGCTAGTCCAAAGAGACCATCAGTCCACTCGAAGTTTACTCCAGCCACTTGGTACGTACCAGCCTTGGGGTCATTATGGAAGTATCTATGTGTGATTCGCCATGACGCATTTGTCCCCCAGCTGTACACAACCATACTGGAAGCCCCGAGATCAGCCATATATGCGAAAGTATCTTCACAACTGCCACTCTTCACGTCAACAGCGATGTTCGCAAAGACGGATTCGTTCCTTGTGAAGGTTTTGGGGATTTCATAACGTCGAATCAGTTTATCGTTTGTGAGGTTGTAAACAAGGAGCTGGTTGGGCCCGACTTGCTCCTGGCTGTCTAGAATGTCGGTCTTTCCTGTATCGAGTACCCACAACCTGTCGCATGAATCTGCTCGGATACGGAAAGGGGAAACTATGCAAGTCTTGTTTCTGTTGGCATGCTGAAAACGAGGTGTGATGACCGAGTCCAGGTCGTGCGCTTCCCAATTCGGGTATGGTATCAGCTCTGGCGAACTTCTACCTGCAAAATAGAGACTACCTCAGAAGTAGGAACGGTCCAGTATTCAAAAGCGAGAACGTATAGATAATTTGCAGAGAAAACCATTAACTTGCTAATGCATAGAACTGTAATTGGCATCGCAACGTCCATTCTCGTGGCAATTATGATCATAGAATCCACAACAAATCTTGCATGCAAGTGATGAGTCTTCTCACGGAAAAGGATGTGCAAGGGAGAGTCAGTAAATTGGTTACAAATGGGAGTAAAACAGCTTTAATTGATGTAATAGTTTTTCTATATGTATCACTAGGTAGCAGCTTTCACTTAAAAGTATCATCTGAATATGACTTTGACTTTAGCTACGGTTTCAGCATTGGCTCTACCCAGTCACTTTTAACAACGGAAATGGATAACTCGATACTGTGTACAGAAGATTATCAGCGTAGTTACGAAAGAACTTTATTTAGTGAAATGTTAAGCGGAGGATTACTATGCTCGTTTAAAATCTTCAGGATTTCAGACGTTCGTACGTAGGTAATACTGAAGCTATAACCACGTCCAAACATGCTAGCGGAAGTAGCAATAGGTCACTGGTCACAGCATTATTTCCATCTATGGCTGTATAGCCCTTGTGGACCTTGGACAGTTTTTAATTTCTTAATGCGTACACAGTTGGTAGGACTCTTTGGATCGTCGATAGGCCGCTACCTACATACAGAACAATACAAACACGGAATATACGCACACAGACATCCATGCCTCGAGTGGGATTCGACCCCGTGAAGCCAGTGTTCGAGAGGAAGAACATGGTTCGTGCCTTAGACCACGATGCCACTGTGACTGGCACGGCATTATGTAGATATTTAAAATACACTTATACGTTGTTTCTTTGAACTTCATAATTGAAGAATCAAGAAACTGAGTGAAATTCCATTTCATTATGTAAAAACATATGCCCCTTAAACATGTTGGGAACTAAAAGTCATGGAAGANTGTATACTTGCCCTTCCCCCCTTCCTTCAATGCTCTCACATAGCTGTGTATATTTCCAACACCAGTCTCCTTTTACCGGTTCTCACGTTCTCTTCGCTTGTGGATTTCTTATATTTTTCCTTCTACCCTGAAGATGGAGGCGATACGTTCCACCGAAACGTCGGTTAACACCACACAAACACGGTGCCAAATCCCAGAAGACTGCTTTCTTCATAGTCACCGCCAATCTTATACGTTGGGTACTGTTAACTGCGGTCACGAGTATTGGGGATACCTCGGCTCGGAGTCCTGCACCTCTGATTCATATCGCTGTGCCGGGAGAGCAACTGAAATAAGCCCACGACTAACTACAGAACTCGTCTTCTTCCTGATACATTTTTTAATGATTTCTATCTTCGAGGGTCTGTGATGATGTGTTTCTGGACATTATCCACTGCCCATCCGTCGTGAAATAGGGACTAGCTCTATCGATTGGGCCCGGCTGAGTTGATCCCGCCTAAAGATGAAAGACAGAATCCAGTCTCCAAAATAATGTGTTTCAAATAAAACAGGACAATGGACAATGTTCAGAAACACAATGACTGCATTTCTATCTTATTACTCTCCAGACGCGCTGAATATACACTGAACTACTGGGGCGTCGTTGAATAAACCACACATAAGTCAATATTTCGAAAAAAATGCTACCTGAAAAATGACAGAAAAGATTCAAATTGCTGGACCATTTAGTACAGAACCGTCGAATAACTAACAGAACCAGCATAATAGAAGAGCTGGTTCATTACCAGCCGTTAAGAGTGGCAGTGATGTGCTTACCTGTTTGGTTCAAGTAGACGTAAGCCAGGGACGCTGGAACACCGCGTTTCCATCGTGGCACTGTTATAAACAGTTTGTTCTTCCAGACTTCCAAACCGACAGGTACATTATTGCTTGGAATAAAAGACTGACTTTCAACAGCTTCTTGACGAAGCCTGGAATTAGGGTAGGCAAAGTCCAACTCCTTCCACTCGAATATTACGTCTAAGACACCTCCAGTCACAATTCTTACACAGAGCACTAAAATAAACCACAATTCTATGCAGTTTACAACTGTCATGATGGCATGTGTTATGCACTTCTTCACAGGTCTTGTTCCAACTTACGCAAGATAGCGCAATTCTTTTATTATATATGCCTACTACACAATGACAAGAAATCTCTGAGGTTAGTGGATTCTTGTGGTTTCAATCTCGTGTTTTCTTCCTACATTTCTCTTGCGGGGAATGCCTGGCGATGAGACACAGAGGAAGAGAGACTGAGTGATTCAAAACACCGTGGTTTTGAGGCATGTGTCGTGACGCATGCTGTGGAATAAGAGGCGTTAACGGGCTTTCCCGGAATTTCGAAGTGTTGTCGATATATCTGACTGCGTCTAGGCAACATACCATGGGAGCGAACCGAGGACGCGGAGAGAATGCACCATTTCCTGTTTAAAAACATGGGAAAAGTGGTTTAGTAGGTCTTGTTTGTTATTACTTCGTTATGCAACGCCGAGTCTTATGGTGACATGGTGCAACATTTTAAATATAAGATTTATTTAAATAATAATAGAAAGATTAATTCCTGCCACAAAGAGAACTCGTGTCTTACAAATACCAGTCCCTCAGTGACATTCAGGGAAACACACGGTGTTTACCGTTATTCTGATTATCATACGCAATGGGTCTCTTGCAAGGGGCATGGCGCCGAAAGCACATGCGCCCGACATATTTTTATTTACCCACGGGAACTATGTGTATGACGGAAGAAAACAAAATGTACGCATTATTACATTCAGTAGCCTGCCCTTGATTGTATATCACCACAGGACAGAAGGACAAATGGCCGTGTAACTGCTCGAAGCAGTACCTGCCCTAGAGCCACTTGTCCACCCAAGATCTAGGGTATATTTCAGGTACTTCTACATAACTAGAACTTACGCGAGTACTTTCGATTTCAACCTCATTGTAGAAATATAAATCACGCATCAAATTGTGAGGAAGAAAAGGCCAATAATCTTGAGGCTGCGATATGAATAAAAATGGACAATCCAAATACGCTCCTAGAAACCCCTAAATAGCGACGCTCTATGCAGCTCTCAAATAACGAGGGACGCAAGCCCTCCAAAGCGAAGAGACACCAAACGGAATTTGAAACTAAAAAAACTCACTCCTTGTAAGATAGTAGCTCCATTCATCACCAGGCTATGGAAGAGGGGAAGTAGGCTGCTGAAACGAGTAACACTGATTTCACTCTAATTACAAGAGTAATAACGGTAACAAAAATTTGCTTAATCTAAACAAACAATGCTCACGCCAAACAAATTTGTGGCCCTTAAAAGGGCCGTTTCATCACAAATCAATTTACTTAGCGCTCGTGTACTTCGTAACTGCCTTCGTCCCCTCACTGACTGCATGCTTCGCCAGTTCTCCAGGCAGCAATAACCTTACTGCAGTCTGAATCTCCCTGCTTGTAATCGTAGACCTCTTATTATAGTGGGCCAATCTCGATGCCTCAGCCGCAATTCGCTCGAAGATGTCGTTAACAAAGCTATTCATTATGCTCATAGCTTTCGAGCTGATGCCTGTATCTGGATGAACCTGTTTCAGAACTTTGTAAATGTAGATGGCATAACTCTCCTTCCTCTTCCGCTTCTTCTTCTTGTCACTCTTTGAAATATTCTTCTGTGCTTTACCGGCCTTCTTCGCAGCCTTACCAGATGCTTTAGGAGGCATAGCGCTCAAAATCTCAATACAACGTACGAAGACTGAAATGCACTATTCACAAAATTTTGAAAAGTTCGTAGTTTTATGACGTGGGCGAACTCGAATTCTAGATCTCATTGGTTCGTTATCCAACCGTCTCGGATCTCAATCTGATTGGTTCGGCTCAGCTGCCACTCATTTAATATAAAAGACTGAAGAACTCGTTCCCTGATTGGCTAGGTCCTGTTTCCTCCTAGTGAACAAAAGGACAAGCGTTGACATGCCTCGAAAATTTTTGTGGCGTACTTTCTTGCTGTTATCGAGTGTGTGAGAGATGTCTGGACGCGGAAAGGGCGGCAAGGTGAAGGGAAAGTCTAAGTCGAGGTCCAGTAGGGCTGGACTTCAGTTTCCCGTGGGCCGCATTCACAGGCTTCTGCGTAAGGGTAATTATGCAGAGAGGGTAGGCGCTGGTGCACCGGTTTATTTGGCTGCTGTTATGGAATATCTTGCTGCTGAAGTTCTTGAGTTGGCAGGTAATGCTGCACGTGACAACAAGAAGACCAGAATTATCCCACGTCACCTGCAACTGGCCATTCGTAACGACGAGGAATTGAACAAACTTCTGTCTGGCGTTACGATCGCCCAAGGTGGGGTTTTGCCTAATATTCAGGCTGTACTGCTACCGAAAAAGACTGAAAAAAAAGCTTGAAGTGAAGTTCCGACAAAAACGGCCCTTATAAGGGCCCCAAATTATGTGGGGGTGGTTGTCATTATGTGGCCTGCACAGTTTAAGGTAAAGAGCACAGCAGGAAATTTGGGCAAACGCGATTCCCGGTAATTGTCCATGAATGGAGCAGCGCAAAATGAAACCAAGTCACGGTCAGTCTTTGTCAGCCCCAGCTGGGGATGATGACCAAATGTTTTTGTGAAAGTCCATTTGGAGCGCCGTCTCTGACGACTGGTCAGGCCTTTTCATTTGTCAGTATTTCAATTTAATGTTAATCCTTAATTTCTACGAGGCTTCTGTCAATCCAGGCTCAGTACAGCAAATTATGCCCTACTTCTTGTATTCGCCACCATGGCATTTGAGTGATCATATGCCTGACCACCGCCAAGTTTAAGCCTCTGTGGGTTATTTACATTGTCGTGGTGCGACGTCTACTAGGAGTGAAAGTAGTTCAGCCGTGGTCACGTCTCGTGTAAACATAAAAGCCGTGAATACATAGGCGTGAACGCACGGCGGCCAGTCGCCACGCTTCTCTCAGCCAGGCGTTAAAAAACCGCGTTTGGTTTCTTCGCGTGATCGTTGCCGAAATGCCGGGAAAAGAGTTAAAAGGATGCGAACAAACTGTCGCTTCAGTTATCGGAGAACTACCAAATTTTTCAAACCCGATATCATCAGTTGATTCATGTGTGTCGGAAACAAGTCGGCAGAGCGCTCGTGAACAGTGACCGATCTGAGGCGCAACATTTCGACCAAGTGGATTGACAGGAAATTATGAATTTTCCCTAGTGGTTATTCTATGTATGTTTTTTTAGTATCGGTTCCTAAATTTCCACTATGGTTTTATCGCACTCTTCTTTGTATTAATGTTTCGTTTAAAATAATGAAATACGGATCATTTTGGAATAATTTAGTTTACCTCATTGTCGGTCAATCCCTGGCGGTAAACAGTCATGGTAAATGAATTCTAGTGACCCGTCTGAGGTGAGCAAACATTTAAGGTACAAATCCCTTATTTTTCAAAATCAAATGATTTTGTATGTTCAAATCTCTCAATTCTCTATTACTTTGAATGGTGATAAATTTTAATGAAAGTTCATATTGACTCACCTTACAGGTAATTTCATATTAACCAAGACATTATTACGGTACGTTAGAAAATTAAGTAATTAATTTTACATACCTATAAATGTTCCTGAAAGCTAACCTGATGACTTAAAGTCTCGGATAAATTAGCATATTCTTTTTTTTCGTGCACGGTCTCAGCTCAATGGAGACTTGGTGTAAGCGCTGGAATATAAAAATTAATGAAGATAAAGACTCAAGGGGTCTAATTCTGTCGTGGTCGTCGACCGCCTGAGTCTTGTCGTACTCTTAATAGACTAAATATTACATTTGTAAATAGTGCAAAATATCTAGGTGTAATCTTCGATAAGAGAGTGACATGGAGATTACACATAGAAACGATCGAAGCCATGGCCTTCAGAACATTCATTAGAGTATATTCCCAATTCAAAAGTGAGCAATTGAGCGCTAACATTAAACTGACCGTCCACAAAGCTCTTATTATATCCGTAATGACTTATGCTAGACCCGCCTGGGAGTTTGCGGCAGACACCCATCTAGTGAAATTGCAGCGCCTGCAAAACAAGGTTCTCAGCAACATCGGAGAAGGCGAAGCCCGACACAGAAAGTATAAGAGGCTTAAACTTGGCGGCGGTCAGGCATACGACCGTTCAAGTGAATAGACTGCCGTGGTAGCTAGTACTACTAGGAAATATATATATATAATATTATATTTAAGCATCCTGTTGCACACTACACGATAAATGATACAAACTCCGTCCTAAGTGCAAACAATATATATTTATATGTCTTTGATCTTGTTCTTTCTACACTACATGTTTCGGCCTCTATCGGCCATCATCAGGTGTATACTCTTAACGTCGCTGCCACACTGAACCCAGTCTAAAACTT
>NW_019724770.1:0-9520 GCF_002891405.2 Cryptotermes secundus | reverse complement strand
ATATATATATACATATATAAAGGGCATAATCTGCTGTACCTAGCCTGGACTGACAGAGGCCGTGTATATATTGTACATAGAAGTACGGAATAAGTGTGTATTTGTAAATGTATGTAAATACAGACAATGGACTTAATACAGACTGACTAACAAATGACAGACCCGACCTCTCGTCAGAGAGGGCGCTACACATAGACAAGACAGTAACTTTCATTCAAAAGAAATATGGGGCTCGACACCAAGACAGACAGACTGACCGATCGTCAGTTGTAACATGACCTTGACCTTGACCTTGACCTTGGCCCATCTCGAGGTAATGCACATAATACTAGCGTACTGATTATTGTTCTTGGAGGAATTGTGTAAGTTGAAAATGTATATATAGGTTTTGTCTGTATTGTGTGTGCAGGCGATTTCAGAGATGGTATTATGCTAGCGTGAAGTTTGTTATTAAGTATGCCTTATTAGTCGCTTGTGGCGGAGACAGCCTGTGCGAGTTGTGATAGGATATCTTGTGGCTGATTATGCCGATTAATTGTCGCGTTTTCTTTTGGCACAAATTACTGGTCATATATTAAATGTTATTTGATTTTCTTGTTTACTTCTTGTTTTTTTCCTTTTGAATAATAGACAAGAGAACACCCGTTCCCCAGCTGGTGGGGTGGGGGCTCAAAACAGTGTGAAGGATGTGAAGACGCTGCCCGGGGCAGATATTGACTCTGACCACAACTTACTGGTTGCCAAGTTTGAAAGCAGGTTGAAGAAAATTATAAGATTCCAAAAGCACAGACCTAGATGGGATATGGAGAAGTTTTATGCTCAAAGACAAAGCGTGCAGAGACCGTAAAAGAGTAACTCAGTACAATTGATAGTGAAAGCGGAAATGCTGAAGTGTAGTAGAACAATATAAAAGAATGCATGTTAGCTACTATTATCGAATTGGTTGGTAAAGTTGAGAAGATAGCAAGAAAACCATGGATTACACAGGAGATGATAAGTAAAATGGAAGAATATAAACAATGATGAAGGCAGGAGGAAATACAGGAGACTGAGGAATGAACTGAAAAGAGCCACGGACAGGGCCAAAAAGGAATATCTTGAGAAGATATATAATGAGATTATAGTATTTCAAAGGACAGGACGTTACGATTTGATGTACATGAAGACAAAAGAACTAGGATGCAAAGAGAACCATGGGATTCAAAATATTGGCTTCGAGGACTCCCAGGGGAATAGAATAGTAGATCAGAGTTAAGTACTGAAAATTTGGGAAAATTATGTTACAGAACTATATGATCGACCTAATCGGCCAGAAACCTTGGAAGTGGAACCGGAAGAAGTAGATACAGACGAGAAAGACCATATATTTTACAAAGTGAGGTGGAAAAAGCTATCAAGGACTTGAGGAATGGAAAGGCTACAGGAGATGATGTGCCTGGAGATGTGCTTAAGTTACTGGGAGAAGGTGGTTTGAAAACACTGACAAAACTAATAAACACCATATATGCAAGTGGAGAGTGGCCCAAGGACTGTACAGAAGTGACAATGATAGCCTTAAAGAAAAAGACAAAAGCTACAAAATGCAGCGACCATTGCACAATAAGCCTTATTGCACATACAGCAGAGATAATAGCAAAAATACTTAAAAGAAGAATTGAAAGGAAAATAGAGGATATACTCGGAGAGGATCAGTTTGGATTTAGAAGAGGAAAAGGAACCAGGGATGCAATTGGGATGATGAGAATTGTAGCAGAACGAAATTTGGAGAAAGATTAAGAACTGTGTGCTTGCTTTATAGACTGGCAGAAGGCAAAATTCATGCAGATCCTAAAGGAAACAGGTACTGATTGGCGGGAAAGAAGATTGATTAATAAATTATACATGGATCAGAAAGTTAGAGTGCAACTGGACAGAGGGGAGACAAGAAGTGTGAGGATTGGAAGAGGAGTTCGAAAATGATGCTGTTTTTCACAAATTTTGTTCAACTTGCACAGCGAACGCCTTACTAAAGAAGCTCAGGATGGGCTTGGAGACTTCAAATTAGGAGGGTAAATTATTCAAACTGTGAAATATGCAGATGACCTTGTGTTAATGGTTAAGGAAGAAACTGTGCTACAGGGTATGATTGATAGACTAATCGAAAATTGAAGAAGCTATGGGATTGAAGTGAACATGGAAAAAATCAAAAGTAATGAAAATTTCGAGACAACCAACCCCAGTCACAATAAAGATAGACCAAAAACAACTGGAGAATGTGAAATGTTTTAAATATTTGGGTAGCTTGTTAACAGATGATGGATGGTGTACTTGTGAAATTAAATGTAGCATTGCTATGGCAAAAGCTGTATTTAGCAAGAAAAATCTTTTTACCAGGAAATTGGACTTAAATTTGAGAAACTAGTGAAATGCTACATTTCGAGCATGGCTTTGTATGGGGCGCGAACTTGGACACTTAGGGCAGTAGATCAGACACACCTGGAAAGCTTCGAAATGTGGTGTTGGAAAAGGATTCAGTAGATCAGTTGGACCGATTATGTGAGAAATGAGGAAGTGTTAATTAGAGTCAGTGAGCAGAGGAATATCCTACACGAAATAAGAAAACGGAAGGCTAATTGGTTGGTCATGTTACGCAGTAACTGCCATCTAAAAGAAATTATTGAAGATAGAGGGGCGGATAGCAGTGACCAGAAGACGTAAGATGCTGGATGACCATGGTGACAGAAGAGGATGTTTTCATTTTAAGGAGAAAGCTCTAGATCGTATTTAGTGGAGGAACTGTTTTGGAAGACTGTGGACCTGTCGTCTTGACAGATTACTGATGAATATGTACAGGGACATTTGTCAGTGTAGGAATCAAGTGAATAAACTGCCGTGGTGAATACTCGAAATAGGGTATAATTAACTGTACTGAGTCTAGACAGAGGCCTGGTGTATATTGCATATACTAGATATTAAAATTCAAATGTAAACAAGTGTACAGTGATGCTATCAACTATGACTGACAAATGACATACCCGACCTCTCGTCAGAGGGCGCCGCACATGGACAAGATTGTAACTTTACCTACACAGTAATGTCAGTCGGGACATGACTTTCAAACCATCCTTCGGAACAATTGGTGGTCCTGAAAAGGACCGTTTATGCTGCGCACAAAGTTATGCGCTCATATCACACATCTAACCTCCGAAGCCATACAAAGTACGCCCCTGCCTCTTCAGAGCATAAACCACATCCATTGCAGTCACGGTCTTCCGTTTTGCATGCTCGGTGTAAGTTACAGCATCACGAATAACATTCTCCAGAAATACTTTCAACACACCACGAGTCTCCTCATAAATGAGCCCAGATATACGTTTCACACCACCGCGACGAGCCAAACGCCTAATGGCGGGCTTCGTAATTCCTTGAATGTTATCTCGCAAAACTTTCCTGTGCCTCTTCGCCCCACCTTTACCCAAACCTTTTCCGCCTTTACCACGACCAGTCATACTCGTAAACGTCTAATGCAACTCACCTGACAAATACTTCGGCAGGTCCCGAACCCCGATTCTTATAGTCTGTCGTCCATTCCAATTGCCCAATCGGATTTCAGCTTCTCAGTGGGTCGGAGAAAACTTGTGCATATAGTCTGTCGTAAATTCCAATTGGCTGTGCTCTGCTCTTGCCCAATAGGATTTGCGCTCCTCAGTGGGGCGGAGCAAACTTGAGGAGGCAATGCCAATAAAAGTCGGCAAAATTGGTGTTGCGCTTAGAGTGTAAGTTCTGCAGTCTAGTTGTGAGGTAGATTTATTGTGTTAGTATGGCTCGTACGAAGCAGACGGCGCGTAAGTCTACTGGAGGGAAAGCGCCAAGAAAGCAGTTGGCTACTAAAGCGGCGCGAAAGAGTGCTCCTGCTACTGGTGGTGTGAAGAAACCTCATCGTTATCGCCCTGGTACAGTTGCGTTACGGGAGATCCGCCGGTATCAGAAAAGTACTGAACTGCTCATACGTAAACTGCCTTTTCAACGCCTTGTTCGCGAAATTGCCCAAGATTTCAAGACTGATTTGCGATTCCAGAGTTCTGCAGTGATGGCATTGCAAGAAGCAAGTGAGGCTTACTTAGTGGGTCTTTTTGAAGACACCAACCTTTGCGCAATCCATGCGAAGCGCGTTACCATCATGCCTAAGGACATTCAGCTTGCTAGGCGCATCAGAGGAGAACGGGCATAAATTCTGGGAAGTATTAATAAAAGGCCCTTTTCAGGGCCGCAACTTCTGACGAGGAGTGATTATCATTTTTGCCTAGTCCAAAGTCATTAGAACAGACCGCCAGTTAGTCTGGGGCTCAACCGCTTTTTATTGATAATTCGTTTGGAGCACCGTCTGAGAGGTTCATTTGTTAGTGCCGATAAAGTATTCTCACTAGCTAACCTTTGGGAGTAAAGCGCCCGGGTTGTGGAGCTGACGAATCACCATCTAGGGCCGAGGTCAACACGATTTCTACATCCACTCCGCTTACGTCTTCATGTAGTAGATAACCACAGGGACAACTTTGCATTTTCTACCCCTCCTAGAGTTTTGTAATATCCCATAACCTCTTTATCAGTTTCATACGCCTTACATCCGACTGTGGGGTAAGGTTTCTTATATTTTAACTGACAAACTGGGCTTCAAAGCGATTTTCATGAGTCAAACTCCAAGGCACAAGAAATATTCCGGCAGGAAGAGGCCAGCCAGTATAGCAGCAATCAGTATACGTGTTCGGAGCTCGGTACAAAATGACCTGGTTCTGCAGGTCCAGGCACAACACCCGGTTTACAGTTAATGCAAGGCACTGAAATCTGGAGCCGGGATATACGACCGTTCAAGTGACTAGACTGCCGTGGTAGCTAATAATACCTAGCCTGGACTAACAGAGGTCTTGTATATGTATATAGTACATTGAAGTAAGGAATAAGTGTGTATATGTAAATACAGACTGACAAATGACACCCGACCTCTCGTCAGAGAGGGAGCTCCACATAGACAAGATAGTAACATTCATTCAAAAGAAATATCTGGGGCTCGACACCAAGACAGACTAACCGTCAGTTGCAACAAGACTGACTGACTGGAGCCGGGATAGCTCAGTATAGTAACTCGTAACGGACTGGAGGACCGGTGTTCGTTTCCTGACACAGGAATGGAACACTTCCTCTTTGCCATAGCATCCAAATCGGCCCTCGACACACAACAGCCTTCTATATAAGGCGCATTGGAGGATATTGGTGTGAACGCCAGAAGGAAGTACACAACTAGGCAGACCAAGAAGAAGGTGGGTGAATAATAGTAAAATGTATCTTAGAGACATAGGATGGGTTGGAATGGACTGGATTGACCTGGCTCAGGATAGGGACCAGTGGAGGGCTCTCGTGAACATAGTAATGAACCTCTTCGGGTGACATAAAATGTTGGGAACTTCTTGAGTAGCTGCACACAACTTGCGGCTTTTCATGAAAGAGTCAGCTCCCTATAGTTTAGTCATAATAGTGTTTCTTCGGGGATACGAATTTAATTTGATTATCCCAACCGCAAATGTCGCTAATTAATTTGGATAACCGGCGTTCAACTGTGCCTTTTTTTTTCAGAAACTTATGTTTCAATTTAAATAACATTAACTGGCTCAGATTGTCATTATTTATTTTATTCTCGTTACTATTTGTTTAATGTTCAAGCTGACTCTGTGACAAGTCATTAGCAGCGTGTCAGTAGTGCTCTTATGGCGCTGATAATGTGTGTAGCACTGTGACCTAATCTCACTTTTCGAGTTACGGTTCTGTAATTGACTGATATGTGCATTGTCCTTGGACTGGGGCTTGTTTCCTGCGTAACAGTGCGAGGTCTCCCCTTTTTAACAATGGGGACAACAAGTGGGTCAAATTAACGTACGTTTAAACACTGACTTCACAGAGTGCTTACGGCACATAGATTCTTCTTACGCTGAAGTTTTGAGGCCAAGCATAATCGTCCCCTATTCCATCTGTTCTGCAGCTCTGAAGGGAAAGTTCTCGATGGGTTTAATTTATTAGGCAGCACGCCTGGATCTTAAAGATATAGGATGTGGCGATATGGATTGGATTGATCTGGCTCAGGTTTGGGAACAGTGGATTATCATAAGCTGACGAGTTGGGTCATTTTGTGATTTGTGTCGAACACTCTTTTCTACAGTTGACCTTGATGCCTTATATGTTTTTGTAGTGCAAACTCTTGGTAAACACTGATTTGGTTGCTAGTCCAACCAGAATATCTTTGTTTCTCCTGCAGTCTTTCCATCTGTTATTTATTTTGTCTGATGAATTTTTCAAACAAGGGAATTCATGATAAATGTAGTTTTTAAATACTGAGGTATGCAGCACAAGTCAGGAACCGGCAAAATTGGTTCGATGCAAGAAATCAGTAATTTAACAGTAATCTCGAGTTTCCTGAAAAAAAAAACACGTCATATATAAAAAGAACTTACACATAAGTTCAGCCAATTGCTCGTGTCTGCCCGTGTGTTCACACTGTATGCACTTGATGATGCCCACAGCAATCGGCATTTATTAGGTACTTAAAAATGATTAGGATATGTATAAAGGATATTCAAATTGGTTTCTTATATGTGTAATATATGAACAAGTTTTAGAATTTTTCATAAATTCCCATTAATATTGGATATCTTAGAACATTTTCGAGAATTTTAAAACATATTCGAGGATTTCCGAGTTTTTCATAAATTTGCTATAATTTTCGATAATGTTGGGAAATTTTCGGAAATTCTGGACAATTTTAGGATGTTTTTCACGGAATTTTCGGAAAACTTCCGGAGAGATTCCGGAAAATTTTCGGGGAATTTCCGAAAGTTTTCCGAAAATTCTCCGAAAGTTTTCCGGAATTTCTCCGAAAGTTTTTCAATATTTCTCCGAAAATTCGTGAAAATTACAATCAATTTCAGTCAATTACAATGAAAATACAAACAAATTCGATGGAATTCAATCAAATACGATCGAATTTATTAAAAAATATCCCAAAACAAAGAAATTCGATGAAATTCAATCGAATAGATCGAATTTATTAAAAAATATCCCCAAACAGTCATATTCGATCATGCACAATAGAATAATCAAATACGTTGGCAGCAGTTAAGTACGCATGGCAACACGGCGGCAATGTTGCCCGCGCCGTTTCGAAGTGTGATGTATGGCTGTGGTCAATTTCTGCCGCCCAATCATGGAATCGTGCACAGGGAATGGCGTACAAGCATTATGAATAAAAACCGTGTGCATATTCAGAGTATTTGATACTTTTTTTCGAGACAGTCGTTTTAAACGAATGCGGCAGGTATTATATATATTTTTGTAAGAAGTTGGCTGGAACTCGCGTGTATGAGATCACCCAAGCATGTGAAGAAGTGTTATCGCATGCTGTATTGTCTTGCATGGCTTTTTTCATAAGTTTATGNAAAAAAAAAACACGTCATATATAAAAAGAACTTACACATAAGTTCAGCCAATTGCTCGTGTCTGCCCGTGTGTTCACACTGTATGCACTTGATGATGCCCACAGCAATCGGCATTTATTAGGTACTTAAAAATGATTAGGATATGTATAAAGGATATTCAAATTGGTTTCTTATATGTGTAATATATGAACAAGTTTTAGAATTTTTCATAAATTCCCATTAATATTGGATATCTTAGAACATTTTCGAGAATTTTAAAACATATTCGAGGATTTCCGAGTTTTTCATAAATTTGCTATAATTTTCGATAATGTTGGGAAATTTTCGGAAATTCTGGACAATTTTAGGATGTTTTTCACGGAATTTTCGGAAAACTTCCGGAGAGATTCCGGAAAATTTTCGGGGAATTTCCGAAAGTTTTCCGAAAATTCTCCGAAAGTTTTCCGGAATTTCTCCGAAAGTTTTTCAATATTTCTCCGAAAATTCGTGAAAATTACAATCAATTTCAGTCAATTACAATGAAAATACAAACAAATTCGATGGAATTCAATCAAATACGATCGAATTTATTAAAAAATATCCCAAAACAAAGAAATTCGATGAAATTCAATCGAATAGATCGAATTTATTAAAAAATATCCCCAAACAGTCATATTCGATCATGCACAATAGAATAATCAAATACGTTGGCAGCAGTTAANGAATAATCAAATACGTTGGCAGCAGTTAAGTACGCATGGCAACACGGCGGCAATGTTGCCCGCGCCGTTTCGAAGTGTGATGTATGGCTGTGGTCAATTTCTGCCGCCCAATCATGGAATCGTGCACAGGGAATGGCGTACAAGCATTATGAATAAAAACCGTGTGCATATTCAGAGTATTTGATACTTTTTTTCGAGACAGTCGTTTTAAACGAATGCGGCAGGTATTATATATATTTTTGTAAGAAGTTGGCTGGAACTCGCGTGTATGAGATCACCCAAGCATGTGAAGAAGTGTTATCGCATGCTGTATTGTCTTGCATGGCTTTTTTCATAAGTTTATGGTAATTTACGGCAGATGTTCAGTGATTGTCTCCGGTGAAAACCACGCAATAATATATGTGTATGTTGTGTACATCAAGTGTGTCTCGAAATACAAATTTTGAATATAGAGGTTAAGTCCATATATAGATGAAAATACTGGGGATGATCAGTGTTGGTTTCGACGTAAGAGATCAACTACGGATCAGATCTTTTGCATTCGTCAGATATTGGGGGAAAAAAAAATGTTAGTGCAATGAGACAGTACCTCTTTTTTACCTTTTGAGTTAATATAAATGTGGTGGCATGCGAGTTATTTATTGTCAGTACACTTATGCATATTGTGAACGTATTTGAAGACCTTAATTTCATTCCTTAAGCTCGTCATGTTTTGAAAGTTAATGTGAATGTCAGACTGCAGGTTATGTTTCATTTACTATGGCATAAAACCTGGGCTCGCACGCTGAACATTATTTAAAATGGCGCAGTATGTACCCATACATGCTGTCTCTCTTAGATTACGAATCATTTATTGAACTGTCCAAACTGTATCAGTCAGGCTGCTTAAACATGTCTCTTAGTTATTTGGCCAGCAGCAGTTTATCAGATTTTCTTTACCTCATATGTGTTGCCTAAGTTGCCAGCTGTGTTTCCTCCAGTCACATTGTAATACACCAGACTTCACAAAGAATGTAGATTGTCATGTCCACAGAAGTCTGTTGTAGTAATCTTTCATAATGTCATATTCCTTGTTTGGTGTGAGTTAAACAAAATTTATTGAAATGGTGTGAAGAGATTTAGACCAGTTTCAATTAATAGCCCACACAATTCCTTGCTAGATGATCTGTGGGTGAGGGGACGTGTAGTAGATTATTGTGTGAATGTTGGAAGAGGAATGAAAAGGGAGACAGGAAAATTATGTTGGATTAATGAGATTTAGCCCTATTTAACTTCTCTTATGAATGAACATAACTCTTGCATAATTAGTGAAGAATGGTGGGGTACAGTGATTAGTGGATTATGGAGGAGAAGTTGAAA
>NW_019724769.1:73082-80871 GCF_002891405.2 Cryptotermes secundus | reverse complement strand
CAGATATTTATTACTATTTGACAGTTACGGTCTTGTTTTTGTGCGGCTCCCTCTCTGACGAGAGGACGGGTCTGTCTTTTGTATGCTGCTAGTCCCAGGCTGGACTAGCATAAGTCATTACGGTGGTCCGTTCTTCTCTGCACTGTTCAATTTATACGCTACCGGTAACCATGGTTTCCTGTCTGTTGTCATGAAACCATTGACTAGCAATGGACTTCACCTCTGGCGCCACTATTCCAGCTTTCAGGCGTCATGTCACAGTACTTTGTGAGGGGAGATGAAAGATTGAATCGGACCGTTATTCTGCCCACTATGCGTGAGTTCGTGTTCACAGTACTAAGATTGCTTCATGAACGTGAAGCACGCATGAAATGTTATCCCTTTCAGACTCAGGATGTCAGGTGATGCGACTTGGGGAACAGAGAAGTGATTAGTGTGACAGAGGACAGGGTTGACAGAGATAAGGCAGTATATTGGAAGGGGGGGCGCTTCCGCGCACCATGCAGTCAGTCTCTCTTGTCATACAGTCGGAATTGATGCGAAATTGTATTCTGTCCCCGTCTGTTGCACGCAGCGGAGAGTCGAAGCAACATCTACGAGTTCACAGCGTGACCTAGATTGAATTACTTTTAGGCAAATGTCAGAAAAGTACCTTAAATAGGAAAATAACCGCTTCCTCCCATGTTTTTTTTTTCAATTCATATTTCACACGTCCCATCATTCGACGCGGTGTAGTCGCTAAATGAACCATAAATAGTTTTGTTTTCTGAAAGAAAAGCCTGCATTCCTTTGAAACTAAACCGATGTTTCGAATTAATATGTCGCTTCCTTCTTCAGGGTTAAAGAATAAACCAAGCAAAAACAAGCATGGAGCATGCACACACACAAACACATTAACGAACTAATGTGGCTGGTTCATCTACAACAGGGGCCATCTGCAACGGCAGTCAATGGGATATTGTACCAGTTGAATATGCTTTACATATGTGTTTATACGTCTAGCAGTAGGGACAGGAGTAGCCGGCTCCATTTCCTGGTAGGGACAGAACTTACCTTCGTCATAACATGAACACCGGCCGTTGGTCCGCTCAGATACTTAACGCAGTTAGTACTGGGAGCTGAAACATTTGGGATAAACTTGCGAGGCGTGGACCAAACATTTTTTTACACTTTTCATCTTCTTGTGTGTGATTAAAGTCTTAACTAAGTAACTGAATAACTAACTAACTAACTAACCAACTAACCAACCAAGCAAGCAAGCAAGCAAGCAAGCAACCAACCAAATAGGTGGCTAGCTAACAAACTAACAAATTAATTAACAAACTAACAAATTAATTACACGGAGGACCGCGCCATAGTTCAGGCTGCTAATTGGTGTCTTCCCACCCCGGCGTCCCGGGTTTGAGCCCGGGTCTGGTCATGTGTGATTTGTGGTGGATATAGTGGCGCTGGGACAGGTTTTCTCCGAGTACTTCGGATTCCCCTGCCAATCTTCATTCCACCAATTGCTCCACAGTCACCATCGTCTGTCATCTGGGGCCGGTACAACAAGCCAGTAGTGGCCGCAGTACCAAGTGGACTCTGTCTCACCCCACTAATAATAATAATAATAATAATAATAATAATAATAATAATAATATTACTTAGAGCTGAGTCCTTGAGAAGCTGCCAGTCGCTCAGCTGCTCAAGATTTTCCCAATATTTGATGGAACCCGAAAGTTCATTACCATGGTCACAAGAACCCTCCACTGGTCTCTATCTTTAGCCAGATCAATCCAGTCCACAACACCCTCTCCTATTTCTCTAGCATCCTTCTCAGTGTTATCCACCCTCCTGCGTCTAGTTTTTCCTTCTGACGTTCCCACCAAAACCCTATAAGCAGTCCTCTTCCATGAATTCTACATGCCCTGCCAAGCTGACGTTTCTTAACTTAATCATTATATTTTATATAAAGTTCCTCGTTACGCAGTTAACATGGAGAAGGATAAAGCACTGTGAATAGAGCATGTAATAAATAAAGGTTAAGGTACCCCTGTAACAGGCCGTGGAGGCACATAGGGTTGTGAGACGCCGAGGGTTCGCACATTTTCTAGACAATCGCGTCAGAGATGGCTTTTAGTTTGTTAGCACCGGCCGCCCTTTACCCCCAGGAAGTTTCCTGGTACTCATTTCTATTAGAGGTTGAGTCGACTCCAAGGCTATAGTGCTGCTTGAACGATTAGGTCAATTGAAAACCTAGTTACTTTATCGGGAATCGAACCCGCAACCATCCGGCTTGTGGCATAGTGCCTCAACCAACTACGCTACCGCGTGTACATAAATAAAAAATAAATAAATAAAAATACATAATACATAAATAAATACGTAAATAAAACAAACTCCGTGGCCTGTAGTCCGCAAGCGAACTATACCGACCGAGCGACCGCCGCTTATCGAAGAAGTTAGTGCCAACTTCAGCGGATAGAGGGTGTCGCGTGGTCAGCGCAACGGATCCCCACGGCCATTAATCTTGGTTATAAATAAGCAAATAAATAAATACGAGTCGAACTTGTGGCCTCTGGATTGTAGATCGAAGATTGATTCACTTATCAGTGTCCCAGTGGCCTGTTCCCTTGATACTACTGTTGAGAACTGTGTCTGCCCCACCATATCTTGCATTGTGGGCGCGCCTGGAGCGAAGCTCACGAGCCATACGTGTATACATCTGGTGTTAAGCGAAGCATCTCCTGCCATATCCAAACGAGACTGCCTCCTTCCGGTCATGAATAGTTTATTGGGCATCCGAGCCTTAACTTGCCCAGAGTTCAAGGAAGAGACAAAGAAAGGAAACAAGAGTATATTAATATTTTATGAAGGATTTAAAAAACGAAACGATTAGAACTTTACCACCTAAGCTCAAAAAGTGTCTGTATATACGTCAAATGCTACGTACTTTGTGCAACGGTTTTCAACTACAAATGCTATTTAGCGCCAAATAAAAAAAAGTATTTGTGAATGTTGAATTAAACAAGAAGTTCTGAGAAGAAAGGTTTGCTTGCTTTAATTTGATACGACACGGACCACATGAAAAACGACTTTTCCAGAAATTCTTTATTGCCGCGGGAACGTATTTACCGCGTTGTTACGTAGAAAAAATGGGGGATACATAGACCCACAGACATACGCGTCAAAACATTATACTATTGTTGCGTGTATTCGTGATTACCGAGCTGTTGCCTAGCAACTGTAGGAGGGATACACATACAGACACACAGACTGATGGGAGGGATTTATGAAGTAGGCCGTTGAGATGAGCTCAGGTGCAATGATATATATACCAGGTTTCATAAACACTGGTTCAGGCATTCAAAAGTTGATTGGGGGGGGGATTACAGATACACAGACAGCATGGAGATCGCATAGGCCTACTTTCATTATTTAAAAATAAGAAAATGGGGCTAACAAGGACGTGAAGGGAAACGCTTGCTGTGGTTTCAGTGCAGTTTTGCAGAATTTGCATGGTTGGACCAAAAAACCACGAATAAATTTGGTTAGAATAGACGGATTGTAGGTCCACCTGTCTACGCGGTGTCACCGCGCAGGGCACAAATTTTCATAATTTTATGAAATTTTTGTATATTTTAATTGTTTACTTTAACTTTTGGACACACACTTGCTGTTCGCAGCTTGCACCCTCCGTTTTAGGGGATGTTGCAGAATGGGAGATTGGGCGTTGAAACATCTGAGACTCGAACGTGACTCGGCGTCTCCTAGCAACGAAAGTTCCAATAGTAGACACTTCTGGAGCTCTTTATCTCCAGTGTTAAGAACACTCTGTATGCATGGTACGTGCAGAAGGCTGTGGAGTGCACGAGAATTGCAGGAAAAAGGGGAATCAGAATGAATTCATTCCCTCTGTGTGTCTGAGACTGAAGAGAAACGTGGACAACTTCCACGAAACTATTCCTGCTCCTTTCTGTTAATTTCAGCGTGTTTAAAATGCTGTTAAGAGAAATATTTATTCCAGCATCGGCGAATATTAAAATCGTCTGGTTAGTACAGGGTGATTCTGAATTTTTATCGGGGTTTGTTTCGAAAACCAAAGTACGCATATTTCTTTCTCTGGAATAGTCGCCATTTTGAGGTATGACGTCATATTTTTCTCCCAGTCATCAATGCGCCAAGTACGGTGTTATCAAATAAAACCTTTTGAGTTAGATTTTCTTATTCCGTCAGCAGTTTTATTTCATTGCTTCCGGTTTGAATATTATAGGCCACGGAAATCCGGACAGTAATTTAGAATCACGGCTTGCCAGCCAGCAACAAGTATTTGAACCTGTGTTCTCTATGCGGTCCATACCGAGGTTATATAACAAGGCCACCAGTCGTGTCAAGAAATCTCTGGTCGTGAACCTCAAGGGGCTTGGCGCCAAGACGAACTGATTGGCGGTAAAATAACTCTGACTCTGACTCTGTCGACATGATCTGGAGACTGAAGGTTCCCAGAGCCGTCACACAAAATTAGATAATGGATACCGTGGGACTCGGAACCAAGAATCTCTGTGCTGGCGAGGACCAGCAGCAATTTAACAGACAGGAAGCCAGTTGACATAATGTTCTACCGTTGGAGTAATGAGACAACTGTGAGAGTCGTCAGCCAGTAAGGACGTGAACACGGAAGCTGAGAATGCTTCATTGTTGGGAGCCGTAACATAGCAAAGGTTAGCGAAGACAAGCTGAGAAGACTTAAAGTGTGCTGTATTGAGAAGTCGAGGGCTTGAATTAGCTAGAACGCTATAATTACTCGTAGTTACAGGCTTTTTAAGAGTTCAATAAATCCAGTTACCAATCCAAACCCTGTGTCTTGTCACAATACTTTAACCGTACAATAAAAATAATATTTGATGTGGCGCAATATATGTCAGTGCACCGTCAAGAAGAAAGCGACAAGAAAGAACTGACTTTGTCAGACTCTGCAACAGACACCTCGTCTGTCTCCACCAGACACACAGAGTTGTGGAGATTTGGTTGAAGTTTTGACGAGAAGATGGACGGACAGATACAGGTTTCCCGGGGGAATTTAAGCAGAGTAGGAAGGAAATTAAGACAGAGATGTAAGAGTGACACATCTCTTTGGCGTCTTCAGTACTTCAAATTACGAGACCGTAATGCGCACTATAACTTATGATTGACAGGACATATTTGTTCAAGCCGAAGGAAGGCACTTCAGAAATTTCCTCTGGGATAAATAACTTCTTTCAAAGTTTTTTTTTTCCACGATGTTGTGTCGCCAAGTAGGACGGCCCTAGCAGTAACACTTTAGATTTGTGTTCGGGAGGTGCTGGGTTCGAGTCTCCTCCGGGACACCTGCTATCCTGACTGAAGTTTTCTTTCGTGGTTTTAATCAATCCCTCCATGTAAATGTAGGCCGGTCTAGAAAACCGAGATTAACGGCCCTGGGGTTCCGTTGCGCTGACCACGCAACACCCTCTATCCGCTTAAGTTGGCACTAACTTCGCCGACAAGCGGCGGTCGCTCGGTCGGTATAGTTAGATTGCGGTCTAAAGCCTCGAATTTTTTTTAATGTAAATGTAGGAATCATAACTATCATTCTACAACCGCATCCTTTAAAATTCTTTTCGATTGATCATCATCGTAACATCCGATGCTGTACAGTCTTAGCTACTGAGAGCTTCGTAACTTAACCCACACCTCCAAAATATTTCATCGGTTACAGATATTGTTTACGTATATTTGGGAATATATTTTCGATTGAAAATAAAATTTAAAGGAGTGAATGCAAAGACAGGAGCCTAAAGGGACAATCAAGGATTCAAATCTTTGCACTGGTAAGCGATTTTCTCTTCACAGCAAGCACACCGGCTCTATGACCCACCCAGTATTCTATCCAGTGGGTGCTTGGGGCCGTTTCCCCTGGGTTTAAGCGGCCTGGGCCTGAAGTTGACCACTTACCTCCATCTAGTGCTAAGGTCAAGAATTCATGGAGCTATACCTACACTCCATCCACAACTGTGCTTTTACCTTATTTACTTTTTGCATACTTTTATACTTAATTCATTGTGGTGTTATGCAAGTTCACTGGGATTAGTTTCACTCATCTGTCGAAGTTAGAAATCTTAAACATTTTAATCCATATCTCAGGAAGCTAGTCAACGACTTCCCACTCCGGCGACCCAAGTTCGATAACAGGTCAGGTCATGTAGCTTAAGAATTTAAACGCTACAGTTACTCTTTGTCTAAATATTGTGACATGTCTGTTTAAACCCGGCACAGCAGAACCGGAGAAAACGGAGACGGAAGAGTCCCCATTGTTGGAAGCCGTTGCGTAGCACGCCTAGTGAAAACATAGGCTTTATGTGTGCCGCGGCATATTTATAAGAGACAAACCCATCTCTTTGTCAGAGAGGATGTTACGTAAGGACTATTACCGTAGTGGTCCAGTTAAAAAAAATCTCTGGTCGTGAGTCTCAAGGGGCTTGACGCCAAGACCAACTGATTGGCCGTAAAGCGCCAGTCGTAAAGTGACTTCACTTTGACTTGTGCTGAAGTATAGCGAATTGTTAAGTGTGAATCAATGAAAAGGTTATAATTACTTGTAGTTGTGTGTTATTCAAGTCCAGTAAATCCCGTCGTGAGTTCAAACCCCGTCTCTAGTCACTAAACACGTAGTTCGCTACGTCATCATTACTAGATTCATTCATTCATCAGTAATCTGTCAGATGACAGGTCCACAGCCTCTTCCAAAACAGTTTCTCCACTTAATGCGATTATACTTACTTACTAGATTATACTTTCAATATACACATGAGCTTATGGACAAAGTTGCACTGGGGCCGATTTTCTCCGAGTACTTCCGTTTACTCTGTCGATTCTCAGTTTATCAGCTTATCCGACGCTATGTAATTTCGGATCTGAGAGCGTGGTTATGTAGCTAACTCAGAATAAACTACAAGAAAGAAAATTGATATGTTGGATATCTCGTTGAAGAAGCAGTTTGTTATCAATATGTGACAGGCCGCGCCATAGCTCAAGCGGTTAGTCGCTGGCTTCCCACAGCGGCGGCCCGGGTTCAATCCCAGTATCTGGTAAAGTGGGATTTGTGGTACACAAAGTGGCGCTGGGGCGGGTTTTCTCCGAGCACTTCGGTTTCCCCTGCCAATCTTCATTCCGCCAAATTCTCCATCATCATAATCACACGGGGCAAGTACAATAGGCCAATCCGTGGCCGCCGTATCGAGTGGACCCAGCTGGACTCCACCCCTCACTAAGCAAATTTAAAAAAAAAATTAATCAATGTGTGACGTACCCTCAGAAATATCTTACGCGTAGTGTATAAGGGTTTGTTGCACGATTTCAGAGAGCTGTAGCACAAACCATATCAGCAGACTGCTCGCAAGCGGAAACACACGATATGAATCACGAAAGTTTGTTATTGTGATCCAGAACTCGTCCATACTGGTAAAATTAGAAAGACCCAAGCATATTGAAAAGGCGTTGAAATTTTGGCAAGATAGAAGCGTAACTTCTGCAACTAACTGTATTGACTTAAAAGAATCTTTTGTAATGTTGGTGTGCTCTATCACATTTACCACATTTCGCAATATTATCTCTTATTCATACAAATAAAAAGCGATGTAACGAGATGCTCGATGGTCGCCTACGCCACTGACGGTCCCTGTCGTGTAGTAGGCACACCTGTTCCCTATTCCTGATCGAGGGTTTTCGTGGTTTCCCTCAGTCCCACTGAATAAATGACGGTATCTATCTATCTATCTATCTATCTATCTAT
>NW_019724769.1:63581-73006 GCF_002891405.2 Cryptotermes secundus | reverse complement strand
TCCATCCATCCATCCATCCATCCGTCCATCCGTCCATCCGTCCATCCGTCCATCCGTCCATCCGTCCGTCCGTCCGTCCGTCCATCCATCTATCGTATTTCTGTCTAAAGGTATACAGCCCTTTGTTGGACCTTGGCCGCTTTTTCAGTTTCTTAATCTATACACAATCAGTAGGACTCCTTAGACGGGGGATCAGCCCATCGCAAGGCCTCTGCCTGCACACAGGACAAGACTATCACAGAATAAACGCACACAGTCATCCATGCCTTGAGTGGGATTCGAACCCACGATCCCAGTGTTCGAGCGAGCGAAGATAGTTCATTCCTTACACCGCGCTGCCGCTGTGATCGGCCAAATGTCGTGGTAGATCCCAAATACAATGCACGACTTCTTCCTTCATCATATCGTTCCACGCTGTGTAGCTGAACTACTGATATCGTCGCTAAAGAAACTTTAAATAAATCTTCTCAGACAAACTCAGCGTTTCTCTCTGTCTCTCCACCCAAATCTTATAATATTGCCGTGAAAGAGGCCAAATTCTCTTCAACTTTACTTATATTTAATCATTCTTGATATTCGTCTGTATAAGGTGCCGACAGTTGATGAAGAACCGTTAAATGAACAACGCTAATAATGTTAGATGTTTGCAAGAAAGAATCTAGCGTTTATTTTATTCGTGGAAGCAGGATTCGCTTTTCCTGCTAATTTACGTGAACGTTTCGATATACGAGTGCGTATGAAGGTTGACTTGACGGTTATAATAATCTGATGCGAAAATGAACTTTGCAAGTTCGTATAGCGTCATTAAATAAAGTCATAATTAGTCAAACGTTGTTGTCAAGTTGACAAGTGTATGACTTCCACAACTCATAATAACGTACATTCGAAAGCCGAGTTTGCTCTCGAAGTCCAACGAACAATGCGGATGTCTGCTTTAAAACCCAGACATAATTAATTACGTGGCTTTATGTAATGTTCCAATCCCTCATAGTAATGAAAATTGATGTAGACTGGCTGAAATCTCGTCATACATCAGCGAATACAAGCGCTAAGCGGCGCCTAGCAGAAAGTTAATGAAGGTCTAGTCCAGAATTGTCTGTTGTGTAATATTGTAACCATGGTTACAACTCTGTAGGCTTACTTGATACTTTTTAAACTTTTTTGGACCATCTCCCGTCAATATACAGATCCAGGAAGCGCTTGTTGAGACAAGTACAAAGCTCTGTGGCTCCTCATTATATTCAAATTACGACATGAGACCTCCTTTGAAGGCTCTTCTTGTCTACTAGATTATATAGCGTCACTTTTCCGAAAAAAGTGATCTTAAACATGAAATTGTTTTTCGTCTGTCCGCATTTATCTCCTGATGAGGTCACCGGATTTCTCTGTTGACCTAATCCTTTCAGTCGCACTATGGCCCTGGGAACAATTCAGTCTGTAACAGAAATGAGTACCAGGAATCTTCATGGGGGGTACAGGGCGGTCGGCTCGTAAGCCCGACCTCACCACCATCTGTGAGCAGATTGTGTAGACAATGTGGGAGCCTCGACGTCTCACAACCGTATAGGCTTCCAAGGCCTGTTACAGGAATAGCTTATTTTTTAACTGTCATTGAATCGATTTTTATTGGATTTGGTGTAGGGGTACATTGAAATTAGTTTTGACTAACATACCCCCAGATTAACGCATAAAAGCTACTGGGGCGAGAAGCTGATCGCTTATCTACATATAGTTCCAGTGTTACGAAATAGTGGATCTTTATTTGTGGGTTACTTTACATCGCTGTCGTGGAGTAATAGAGGTCCTATCCAGCCATTTGTCTGGAAAGATTGAAGAAAAACCCGAGGCATTATATCAAAGTAGGCAATTGGACCACTTCCTTCCTTATAATTTCCATTTCATTAATCATTAGTCACCTATTATTGCTACTGCTACTACTACTACTACTACTACTACTACTACTACTACTACTACTACTCTGTGGGCTTTACAGTTCATCATGAATCTTGGCCTCTGTTTTACAATTTCTTAATCATATAGGCAAGCAGTAGGACTGGTAGGGCGGGGGATCAGCCCATTGCAAGACCACTACCTACACAGGACAACGCAAACACACAATAAATACACGCAATCATCCATGCCTCGAGTGGTAATCGAACCCACGACCCAAATGTTTGAGCTGGCGAATACATTTCATGCCTTACAGCATGCGGTCTCTGTGATTGGCTGTCTCTGATGCTATATAGGCATTGTATGAGCTATTGAAAGCGTCGTTAAATAAACAACGAAATAAATGAAAATACAGTAGATAGTTGTAAACGGTCGATGTATATTTGGAAACAGAAAATTTGAAGGTACTAGCATGAAAAATCAAACCAGAACAGCTGGTGAATTCAGATTTCTGGAATATAACGCCATATAGTGTGATGAAAGTCATACGACGTTTCGGATGAACATCACAGAAAATTTCTGCTTGTTTCACACTGGTTTCTTGCTTGGAGGAAGTATATTTTTCCGAAATGCCGGTTCATTTTCACTGAATATATGAAATTATATTCCAGAAGATTGAACAGTTTATAATGACCATCACGACAACTGCAAAACTAACATAGTATGTTGTAGCTGCCGAAATTTGAACCAGTCACCATCTGGGCACAAGGCTAGAGGTTTTCCGATGCGCTGGCCTGTTGGACACAATTTTGTGTAAATAGATTTGTGTTAAAGTTATTAGTGTATGGGGACAAGGACACACACACAGACACACAGACATGAGGGTAGTGTGAAGCTAATTTTATTATAATAAGCGGTACAGGGTAATGAGGAGTGATTAGGATAGAAAGCTTTATGTCTCACCCTGAAAATAATTGAGTTAGAAGCTTCAACTGTAGGGTAAATCCGATGTGTAACGTCCCTACCTTGTTGCCACGTCTTCAATTAGATAGACGTGTGCTTATATGTAATTATTTCAGGCCTGGAGGCGTCTGTCCCTTCCCAGTAACGTATACACTGCAGACAACAATTGGATGAGCTCATTGTTGAGTAAATCATGAAGAGCGGGTTCGAATACCGCTGGGATCTTGGAAGTCTCTGGCTTCTTTATATGTTTCGCTCTAATTGTAGATGCCTTTCAACTGTCAATTTGCCTCCCATAACATGCAACAATCCATGGAATGCTATTAAAGCGATCTCTGGAATATATCTCTAACATTATGACGAACACAGAGGGTAGTATCGCAAAATAAAGGAACCGGAATAGCTCAGTGAGTATAGCGACGGGCTGGACGGCGTTGACAAACACGTTTCCATGGAGGGGATTCCCGGAGGCCAACTCGATACAAAACACGTTTCCATGGAGGGGATTCCCGGAGGCCAACTCGGTACAAAACACGTTTCCATGGAGGGGATTCCCGGAGACCAACTCGATACAAAACACATTTCCATGGAGGTGAATCCCGGAGACCAACTCGATACAAAACACGTTTCCATGGAGGGGATTCCCGGAGGCCAACTCGGTACAAAACACGTTTCCTTGGAGGGGATTCCCGGAGACCAACTCGATACAAAACACGTTTCCGCGTGAACGAACATTCAACAGACATTTCCTAGGATACTGATACTCTATATAAGCGGCCGTTCAGATAAGAACGTTTCAATCCCGTGTGGAGGCGGGATCGAATACCTCCACAATAGCCCTGTGAGTCGTAGGAGGCGACGAAAAGGTAAAGTCTCGAATCTGAGACAGTAAAATATGGCCACGAGTTCCATTGGACTCGGACTCGAGAATGAATGCGCTGTCGAGGACCAGAAGCATTTGTAAACGACAGACTCGTCCTCTCGTCAGAGTGCCCCACAAACCCTCAACTGTCTGACAGTGATAGAAATCTGATCGTAAGCCCCAGATGGGTGCTTTATTCCAAGAGAGACTGGCCGACTGCCCATCGGTCGTAACATGAGACTGTGGCTGAGAGAGAGAGAGAGGCAGAGAGAGCCGTAGAAGACAGACTAGAAGAGAAGCCACTCGTAGTCCAATCAGAATGGAGCGAGTGTTAGTCAGTCATTTAGTGTGAGCTGTTGTAATTGATTGTGATCAAAAGAATTGTACAAGAAGGTGTTAATAAATCATATTATCAAATCTAAACCCGTTATTATTAGTCACGGAGCCATAAACACCTAACACTATTTAAATGCGGCATTGTTGCTTATATCCACACCCTTTTCAATTCATCATCCTTTAATAATCCTAAACATAATGTTATATGCCCGTCTCTGTGTGCTAAAGGTCAGAGTTCTTGGCTGCTGGTCCAGAGGTCCCGGGTTCGATTCCGGTACTACAATATTTTCTGCGAAGTAGTGGGTCTGGAACGGGGTCCACTCAACCTGGTGACTAAATTGAGAAGATATTTCAAGGAAATAGCGGCTCCGGTCTAGAAAACCGAGATTAACTGCCGTGGGGATCCTTTGCGCTGACCACGTGGCACCCTCTATCCGCAGAAGTTGGCACTAACTTCGCTGACAAGCGGCGGTCGCTCGGTCGGTATAGTTCGCTTGCGGACTACAGGCCACGGAGCTTGTTTGTTTTTCGTTTAAACGTAATGTTATATTCTCAGCTCCGGATAGCATCTTTGAACAACCCGTTGCTAATAAATAAATAGATAAATAAATAAATAAAACTAAACCGCGGGTTTGAAAAGACGCGGTAGTTTAGGTTGAACTGTTGAGGAATGGAGGAACGTGGTTCTCTTCCTGATATTCCTTAACACGAAAATACTGTATATCCGAACTTTGTAAATGACATATCTCGTATGTAACGCAGACGACGTAATCTTTGCTTTTCTAAGTACGTTCAAGTTATACCAGCGTGGATGTAAGTCCCTTGCAGTAACAAGAGCCCGGCTGCCCCCCGCTTTATTTAAGTAACTCGAGAGAAATTGAAGTGCGACAGAGACAGAGAGAGACCTTTCATTTCGTCCGAGCAACTCAAGCACATTCGTATCAGAGATGCATTCACATACAGTGGCAAAATGTTCAACGGGGCATTAATCTGCCACCAAACACCAAACAAGTCCCTGTAGTAAACGTATTCGTGCTTTCATTTTGCTACGACTCTCAAATTACGATTGGAATGGAAAATAAACGCAGACAGCAATTTCAGGACAAGTTCTGTACTAGTGAGGGCTTACACGAAATTTATAAAATTAATGGGCATGTCAACCGGCATCTATGAGCCGATTATCTAGAAAACGTGGAAGCCTCGACGTCTCACAACACTATGGGCCTTCATGGCCTGTTACAGGGATAGCTTTACCTTACCTTATCTTTACCTATAACTGCATTATTCTTAGCCTCGTCCCTAGATGGAATTGGGTGGTCAGCCTCACGCCTTTGCAGCGTTATCACCGGAGATAAGAGCTCCCAGTACCAAAGGGCCGCATATGACTCGATGGAGAAGAGAAAAATCACTTTCCGTTACCGATAATAGAACCCCGGTCTTGCAGCCCGCAGCCTAGCTGCTATACCGACTGAGTCATCCTGGCTGTAACTGGGCTCTTTACCCGGAGTTAATACGGCAGGGGCGTGAATGCAGCGACTCTTTTCCATCCAGTGCGGAGTTTAAAAATGCAAGCAAATAAACTGTACGTTCGTTTTCCCTCGGCGCGGCACTTAATTAAGCACTGAGAGGGCTTTGTTTGTTCCTCTCACTCTACTCCTATTAATTCTTAAGCTGCACTGAATACAATTTGTATAAAAACCCAAGGTATTCCTGCTCCCAGGCCCTGACGTCCTCAGGTCGAGTTCTGCTGGCATTTATGAATTCCTCTTTCTACAGCATCTCGGCTTTACTTATCGTGTAAGACTTCTTTAACCTATTAAAGAACTCATTTGCTAAGTGCCAAGGCGGACGGATTTATTAATCGATTTACTGCTCTTAGAGACTCTGACATAATTATTCGCTTAATTTTGCAATTTTCCGCTTGTGATAAGAATTGAATTAAACAGTTGAGTCGGGAAGAGAAAGAGCATGAACAATGGGGGAAAGGTGCACGTGGGTCTGGAGCAGACAGAGGTTCAATTTGTGTTCTCTATTATCGTCACAATATATGCTTGTAGATTGACAGCAATTCTTGTTTCTTAGACCAGAGTATTTGCGTCAGTTCTTTGTTCTCAGAGACTCTCTGTTTGTCCATCCCCTGCAAAATGAGGGGATGGACTCTAATGAAGATTTGTATATTATATTCCAAGTTTAAAATTGTAATTCACATAACTTCTGTCATGTACAGAGTGTTTACATTTTAAAAATTGAAAAGAATAATTTATTTACTTCGTGTAGCCTGTGTACGGCGTATTTATCTCTGACTGCATAGGGTCTAATGATCATGAACAGTGAACTAGAGCGATGTATGTATGTGTGTATATATGTACATGTGTGTGTATATACGTATGTATGTATATGTAGTGTACGTGTATACGTGTCTGTTGTGTGCATAAAAAAAGTAAAGCTATCCCTGTACCAGGCCATGAAAGTCCATATGATTCTGAAACGTTGAGGATCCCACATTATCTAGACAGTCGGCTCAAAGATGGCGGTAAGGTTGTCAGCCTTGCGCGCCGGCCGCGCTTTAATCCCCAGGAAAATTATTTAATTAATTCCTGGTACTCATTTCTGTTAGAGGCTGAGTGAACCCCAGGGCCATATTGCGGCTGGAAGCATTAGGTCAATTGAAAATAATCCAATGACCTCATCGGAACTTTAACCCACCACCTTTCCGCTTCTAGCATAGCCCCTGAACCAACTACGCTACCTCGTGTATATGTATATATACGTAGGTAAGTTAAAAATTATCCCCACTCTTGTTTTTCCAATCCATATATACAAAAGTAGGGGTTGAAGAAGTACTTCATTTTTCTACATAGTCCCCTCCCTTTTCGATGCACTTGGTCCAGCGGTCAAAAAGCTTGCGTATTCCCTCCACGAAGGTTTTCGGTTGGTCGCGTAAACATTTATGCACCGCTTCCCCCACTTCTTTGTCCGTAGAAAATACAAAACCTCGTAAAACATCTTTGAGCAATCCGAAGAGATGATAGTCGGAAAGGGCGAGATCTGGGCTGTAGGCAGGGTGTTCCAGCACCTCGAAACACAAATGGTTAATGGTTTCAACGGTCTGGCCGTCCTTGTGTGAGTGTTCATTGTCATGCAACAACAACACTTTCTTCGACAATAGGCCACGGCGTTTGGTGCGAATTGCTGGCTTGAGATTGTTGGCCAGCAAATCACTGTATCTTGCACTGTTGATCATACACCCTTTTTCCAGGTAGTCTTCCAGTATAGGCCTTTTTGAGTCCCAAGAAACGGTTAGCATCACCTTTCCCACGAAAAATTGAGTCTTGAATTTCATCTTCGGTTGCGATCCCGGGTGTTTCCACGCCATACTCTGGCTTTTGGATTCTGGCTCATAGTGATGAACCCATATATGAATTTCAGCCCGTGACACACCTTCCAATCAGAGAAATCGGATCACTGTTCTTTGTTAATCATTGGTGCACACTGCTAGCAGAGCGGCCATGTTTGCACTGTCACAGCATCAAGGAAAATGATGCGATCAAGGTAAAACTTCGATCACGTGACCACAATAGTACCAACTCAAACAATGCATGCGTAGGAGGCAGTGTGACAAACCTAAAGATGTGTTATGGAGAAAGTGCGGATAATTTCTGACTTACCTCGTACATATATGTGTGTATGTACTTAGGTAAGTCAATAATTATCCACAATGTAGCTATAAATTTTATTTAAATACAAATAGAAAACTTACATTAACATCATTTTTCAACATAGTCCCCTTGCTTTTCAACGCACTTGGTCCATCATTGCACAAGCTTCATGATGCCCTCAGAAAAGAAGGTTTTCACTGAGCAGCGAGCCACACATGCACCGCTTCCTTCACTTCTTGGTCCGAGGTGAATCGATGGCCCCTTAATGCCTCTTTGAGTGGACCAAAGAAGTGGTAGTCAGAAGGGGCGAGATCAGGACTATACGGAGGATGAGCCATTACATCAAACTTGAGTTTCCGGAGGATTTCAGCAGTGTGGGCAGCAGTATGTGGACGGGCATTGTCGTGCAACAACACAACACATTTCGACAGTAGTCCTCGGCGTTTGCTTCAAATTGCAGGCTTTAGCCTGTCAGTAAGCATCTCACTATAATGAGCACTGTTTATTGTTGTGCCCCTCTCCTGATAATGTTCCAGTACTGGGCCTTGTGAGTCCCCAAAAAACTGTAAGCATCAGTTTTCCTGCGGATGTTTGGCGTTTGAACTTTTTCTTGCTAGGCGATTGTGGATGTTTCCATTCCATACCCTGCCGTTTACTCTCCGGCTCGCAATAATGGATCCATGTTTCGTTACCAGTGATGATTCTAAGAAGATGTCACGTTCGTTACCATAGCGATCCAAATGTTGTTGGCAGATGTTCAAGCGCGGTTGTTTATGCAACACTGTGAGTTGTTTTGGGAGCCATCTTGCACAGACTTTATGAAACCCAAGTCTTGTGGATGATTTCGTAGGCAGAACCATGACTGATTTACAGACGATTTTCCACTTCATCAATAGTCACTTGTCTAACAGAACGATGTCACGTGAACGCTCAGTGTCCTCATTTGTTGCCGTGGGTAGTCGTCCGACCCCTTCCTCATGCGTAACACCTGTGCGACCATTTTTGAATTTTTCAATCCATTCGTAGACACTCCGTTGCGGCAAAACACTGTTCCCGTATTGTGCTGAAAGTCTTTGATGGATTGCGGCCCCTGATACACCTTTCGACCACAAAAACCGGATCACTGAACGTTGCTCTTCTTTGATGCAAACAGAAAGCGGAGCAGCCATGATTAACGGCAAGGCAGCGACGATGGAACTGACCTAGCAACATCAAACCTGCGCAGAAATAATGACAAGGAAACCAGGCATGGCGATGCTGCGCAAAACGACAGTGCTGCCAACAGAAACACAAATACAACTGCATTGCGGATAATTATTTGCTTCCCCTCGTGTATATATATATTAACACCGCTCTTTTCCAACCCGCCTTTGCTTGTATCGGCGCAGTCGGAATGGTGCTATCCCTGCTACACCTGTTTCTACCTTAGGACAGTGTATGATGGCTACTGGAAGTTGTCCTCACAGATCAACTAAGGAAGATCGGTATAGGTACGGGAAACTAGCTGGGTCGGTTTGCATGAATCTCAGGGTAGCGATGCCGAAGAAAGCGTTTTTCTGAGAGTTGAGCCAATTGACGTTTATTCACCTGCTAATTCACCACACTGTTAAATTAATGTATTCTTAGCTTTAAGTTACAGCGTTACACTATCGGCTAGCTATGTCCCGGAGCGTGCAAGGGTCACGTCCGTTCAGTTCGGAATATTGTGAAAGTCT
>NW_019724769.1:56984-61819 GCF_002891405.2 Cryptotermes secundus | reverse complement strand
AAATTACCGAGAATTAATTAGAAATAAATTTCATGGTCATCTATAATCATCAAAATAAATAAGGGCTCAGAATGATCAGCGTCAATATATATATATATACACACACACACACACAATTATGTATATGTGTATGTACATATATTTGTGTACTGTATAGTGTATGTATGCATAATTCATGTCTGCCTGTTTGTGTGTATGTATCTGTATGAGTATTTACTTACATATATAAATTATGCACACTTTGTAACTTAAAATTTTAACAAGACCAAAAATATTTTTGCAAGGAACATCTTCTGTTTTAGGTATATTTTCGTGAAGTTTATTAAAGAGTAATTTCTCCCTAGCCATAAGATACCTGACATATTCGGCAGGTATAAATTTCGACACCGATAAATTTGATTGAGGATTTCCATGGTTTTCTCAGCCCCTCCAAACAAATGCTGGGATAGGGTAATTAATTTAGTTACGACCTTCCGTCCACACCCTCTTCAGTTTAGCTAAGCATCCTACTATTCGGTGCTATATAATTTGAGTGATTGGTAGCTTTGCTTATTGAATTGCACGCGAATAAGTTTGAAATAAATAAACATAAACATATAATCTCCAACGTTTGTTTCGTCTTAGCATTTACAACAGTTCAATGTTCCTCGTTGGCGCAGGAAAGCACAAACTATATGAGTTTGAATGGATGCGTTTACATTTGCAGAAGTTCTGAAGCCGGTAATAATATTAGGAGTTGAAACAAACTGATGCTAAATGAAGCATCGGTCATGTTCACACAATGAAGGGTCACGCTGCGAAACGAATAGAAATCATGACTAATAAAATATATCTTGAATGTGCACAGAATGTTCATTAAAGTTTGACATATTCGATTTACTTAATGCATGCAAAAGGAACAAATGAGTCGTGACTTGCGTAATTTATAGTTACGTGTACGTCTCAATAGATGGCGTTACATGCCGTGAGTTAAAATTACCGCCAACAGAGTTCGTCAGAAAGATCTTGAAACAATGATAACACAACACAACAAATGTTCATTCTTTTTAATAACATGCATTGAATAAACTCTTTTGTATAAATTAGTCACGCTGACGACAGTCAAAATGTTATAACACAAAATTCTCCTTTGCTTTCCTATAGGGCACAACGGAGTTCATAACATTTATTGTGCAATTTGAAATAGTGACGTTATTCGGATGAAAACAAACTTCTGTTGACTAATAAAGCATATATTTTTTCCACAATGTGCTTGTCAACAATCTTTAAAGACCCCAAAAAGAAATACAGAAGACGAAAACAAAGTTTTTTGTCTCAAAATTCAATGCAGAAAACTGTGACATATATTTATGTCCATACTTTTATTCAGCATATCGGAAATAATTTAAAATCTCGCGTTCATTTCTGTTAACGTAACCCCGTTGATTAATATAGTTTATGAATGTTATAATACTGGCATATCAGTAACAATGCAGATGCATTTGTTATGACCGAAGTCTCATAAACTTGCACTTTTATTTATTTATGTCATATCTCTTAATGCAAGAGTAAGAGACAGAATACGTACTATGTGTCGCATACTTCCCGTACATCTGTCAATGCAGACGGCTGGGGAAAGCAGCTTAAAAATAAATAAATCATAATATTGTAGCTTGTAGACTCGTTGCTAAATAATGAATCTGTAAACAACGCCGGTTGCTAGGCAACAGATTCCAAACACGCACCAATACACTAACCTGGAAGCGGTCCTTGCGACAACTGCATGACGCAACAATAAAAGAAATGTCGGAAGCTGTGTTTTCTATATGGTTAGCTCCGAGGCTATATCTCTTGACCTACCGAGGTGAGTTGAGTTGGTGCAGTGTAGTGGAGCGAATTGGTTGGTGAGTGAGTGAGTTAGTCAGAGAACCACAATTCAGTCGTTGTGAGCTGTTGCTGTCAGAAGCTGGTAAATGAGGCCGGGTAAAATTCAGGGACCCAAAGTAAGGGGAACGTCCGCCGTTGATAGCCGCTACCAGGCAACATCTGCTGAAGACACAGCAGACTGAGAAGTCTTAGTATGTGCTGTAGTCAATTGTAGAGTGTGTGAATTAGCGACAGCGCTATAGCTACCTGTAGCTACGATCTGTAAGTGTTCAATAAATCCAATTACAAATCCAAACCTCGTCTATAGTCACTCATACACGTGACAGTATTTAGTGACATGTTTATATATGTAATTTGCTCTGTAGTCCTCTAAGAACATTGGCCTCATTTACTACAGATCCTCAATATTTTCTACTTACCTCTTTCCTCCATATCTTATTTCTAAGCTCTCCCGAATGCATCTTCCCGGCATCTCGGTATGTTCTTCAGATTTCTCTTCTACAATCTGACTTGCTTAAAAAAAATCTTAGCCACCAATTTTGGTTCATTTAATCACACGGCCCAGCCACTTCAAGCTTGTTCAATTAATATCCGCTACGTTATCAGAGATTTATGTAATTCCCTCAGTTCTGACTCTCCAAACCTCTTGCCCTGTTACTGTTCAATGTATTTTCCTCAGAATGTTTCTCCCCTACTTACTTAACATAACTTTACCCTACTTAGTCATTAATTTGCGTATTCCTGTTAGTCCAGAATCTATTATTATTATTTTATTATTATTATTATTAGAGGGAGTGGGTTTCCCCATGCACTTAGACCNCCGACCCTTCACAGTCGTCCAGCCCGTATAATAAAATTTGGCTTAACCGGGTTTTCGATTAACCGTGACTTCCATCCCCACCATTAGCCCGGATAATCGAGAGTTGACTCATGAGAGAAAATATAAATATTTCACGGGCTGTCAACCACTTGAGGATATGAAGTACCTGAAACTACCACGCAGCAACTTGTTTTTTCTGCATCTGTAACTCTAGTCACAGGTGCTCACTGTTCTAGCAGTGCTTTGATATTGTTATATATGACACTGTTTAACGAATATGAAATTGCAGAATTATACAGGGTGATTCACGAAGTTTTATCCCGGCTTATGGTACATGTTCCTGGGGTTATTTCCTGCAAAATTTCCTTATAAACTTTTGGTCGAGTTTCAGTAGTTACGGAGTAACAATAGATTTTCGAAACGCATCAATGTGAATGCAGCGCTCTGCTCCCCTCCTGGGCGACTTTGCGTTCCAGTCAGCTGTGTCAGCTGATAAGGCAGACCGGCTGGAATATTGCGAGATCCTAGGCACAGCGATCGAGTAGTTAACAGGACGTTGTGTTGGTGACTTTGTGAAGTTAGGATGCCGTACACATTTTCCACTGAGGAATACGCCGATATGGTGTTTGTTTTGGGTGTATGTGATGGAAGTGCGAGAACCGCTGCTGCCGAATATCACCTGCGTTATCCTATTGGCAGGATTCCGAGTCCTAAATCCATTAGCAGTACATTCAACACATTAAGACAAACTGGTTCTCTCCTCAGCCTTCGTATACAATACGAACGAAATCCTCAACATGAACCGTGCGAATAAGAAAACATTCTCGATGCTGTAGAGCGCAGTCCGCGTGCCAGTACAAGACGTCTAGCTCGGCGGTTCGGTGTTTCTCAGTCCATGGCGTGGAGGACTCTTCATGAGAACGGGCTGCATCCTTATCATTTACAGCAAGTAGAATACCTACAACCAGGAGACCGTGCTCTTCGTCTGCAGTTCTGCAACTGGTTAAATGGAAATCGGCAGTTGTACCGCTTGATAATGTTAAGCGATGGGGCACAGTTTACACGGGACGGGGTCAACAACAGTCACAACTTACATGTTTGGGCAGACAATAATCCCCGTTAGAGTCGCAAACTTTGCCACATCAAAGAATCTTACTGTCAAAAGTACAATGTTCCCCACCGTAACATCCATAAATTTACTTAGACATCTCCTGATGGGAAGATACACAATCCAATAGAACATATTTTGATAGACAGGAGACGGCACTCAGGCATACTTGATGTCCGATCATTCAGGCAGCAGATTGTAATACTGACCACTACCTGGTGGTGGCAAAGGTTAGGGAAAGACTGGCAGTGAGCAAACAAACAACACATAGAGTTCATATGGAGAGGTTCAATCTCAAGAAATTAAATGAGGTAGAGGGTAAAGAGCAGTATTGTGTTGAAATCTCAAATAGGTTCAAGGCTTTGGAAAACTTGGAACCTGAGGTGGATGTTAATAAAGCTTGGGAAACTATTAGAGAGAATATAAAAATGTTTGCCAAAGAGAGTCTAGATTATTATGAACCGAAGAAGCATAAGCCATGGTTCGATGAAGGATGCTCAAAATTATTAGATCAAAGAAAGTAGGCCAAATTGCCATGGTTACAGGATCCAAGTGAGTTAAATGGGGATAATTTAAACAATATAAGATGTGAAACCAGCAGGCATTTCAGGAACAAAAAGAGGGAATATCTGAAAGACAAAATTTATGAGCTTGCAATGAACAGTAAGAATAAGAACTTTAGAGATCTGTATAGAGGAATAAATTTATTTAAGAGGGGTTACCAGCCTTACAGTAACTTAGTGAAGGATGAGAATGGTGATCTGCTTGCAGATTCCCACAACATTTTGAATAGGTGGAGGAACTACTCTCAGTTACTGAATGTACATAGGGTCAGTGATGTTAGGCAGACAGAAATCCATACAGCTGAGCCATTAGTACCTGATGCTAGCCCTCTTGAGGTTGAAAGTGCTATTGCAAAATTGAAACGGTATAAATCGCCAGGTAGTGATCAAAGTCCGGCAGAACTTATTCAAGCAGGAGGCGAAATATTACGTTCTAAGATTCACAATCTAATTACTTCTATTTGGCATAAGGAAAAAT
>NW_019724769.1:50973-56709 GCF_002891405.2 Cryptotermes secundus | reverse complement strand
TGAATGTACAGGGTGATAATGTAGATACCATAAAGAAAAACACGCAAAACTTTAATTGACGCAAGTAAAGAGGTTGGTCTAGAAATAAACACAGAGAAAACTAAGTATATGTTACTGTCTCGTCACCAAAATGCAGGGCCAAATCATGACATAAAGATAGGAAACAGATGTTTTGAAAATGTGGCACAGTTCAGATATTTGGGAACAACGATAACAGATCGAAATATGATTCAGGAGGAAATTAAGAGGCGATTGAACTCGGGTAATGCTTGCTACCCTTCAGTCCAGAACATTTTGTCTTCTCGTCTGTTGTCCAAAAACATAAAAATTAGAATATACAAAATTACGAGTATAATTTTGCCTGTGGTTCTGTGTGGCTGTGAAACTCGGTCTCTGACATTAAGTGAGGAACATAGACTTAGGGAGTATGAGAACAGTGTGTTGAGGAGAATATTTGGACCGAAGAAAGGTGAAGTGACAGGAGGTTGGAGAAAACTACATATTGAGGACTTTCATAACTTGTACTCTTCTCTAAATATAATTAGAATGAAGGAGTCAAGGAGGATGAGGTGGACAGGGCATGTAGCACGAATGGTGGAGACGTGAAATGTGTAAAGGATATTGGTGAGAAAGCCAGAAGGAAAGAGACCACTGGGAAGACCATGGTATAGGTGGGTGGACAATATTAAAATATATCTTAGAGAAATATGATGGGATGGTGCGGACTAGATTGATCTAGCTCAGGATAGGGACCAGTTGAGGGCTCTTGTGAACACAGTAATGAACCTTCAGGTTCCATAAAACGCTGGGAAATTCTTGAATAGCTGCAGAATTGGCTGCTCCTCCAGAAGTGTTCAGCTCCATGTGTAAGTAAGTATAATATTATTATTATAATTATCCAATGAAAACTCACAACAGGAGTGAAAGCGGTCACGGACACAATTTATATAGGCCTACACCCCGAAATGTAATGGGAAGTTGATGGTAAATAATGGATAGAAAATAATTTGGAAGGAGACCAACATTGACTCCTGCCGAGACTCGACTCGTGTATCTCCTTAAGGCATCTATCTTCTTGGATATAACGCCGTTTAATCTGTTGACAATCAACCTACGTTTCGAACGCGCGTGTCGTCTCTATCTTCAGGGCCGAAGAATGAGCCAAGTAAGAAACCAGCTGGAAGCTTGTAGCAATCAGAGAAATATACTTGCTCCGAAACGTCGGTTGACTTTCAATGGACTATACGGTATTATATCCTAGAAGATGGAACTCTTCGTGACCACCGGTGTGATAATCTGAAATACTGTATGTATCTCTAGATCAGAGTGTAAAACTTTGTATGAAGGGCTCGTCTGCTTCTTGCTGAAGAGAGTGTTTCACCTGTCAGTGTGACCAACCGCGGCTCTCAGCCAAATGACGGACCTCGACAAGCTCCAAATTTCTCCAGACTGTCAGCAAACCAAGTTGCCTAACACGTCAGAAGCCAAGGAACAAGTTGGCTAAACTGAACAGGAGTGTCAGTTCCAGAGTGGCCTATGTTACATGACCGCTTCTAGGCCAATTTCTGAGGCTCCAGCTAATTGATGTTCCGACAACACTCCAACAGAATTCTGTCCTGGAGTCAGCCGGGCTACCGTCTATTCTGTCTAAATTTCTTCTGTTTATTTAGTAAAGGCGCCGGAATAATTCAGTCAGTACAGCGACTGGCTAACGTGCTTGACGGCCGAGGGGTCGAAGTTCGAGCCTCGGTAGTGGCAACATTTTTCCCCTCCACGTCGTCCAAACCGATTCTGGGATCTATCCAACGTTCTACACAATAGGTACTGAGAGTAAAGCGGCCGGAGCATGAAACGGTCCACTCACTTCCAACTAATACCGAGGTCAAGTATACGTGGATCTATACATCAGCTCCCCCATACGTCTTCCTGACGCAGTGCTTAATTAGTTAAGCACAGAAACAACTTTTTTTGTTTAACGACGCTGTCAGCAGCTTAGACTAATAGGCCTGTTGCGTGGATAGTAAGATAATCAGTGAATAATTAATTCCACATATGTATGGAAGGAAGTGATTATGGCCTAATTTGAGACAGGCCTACTATCCTAGCATCTCAATCCAGGGTTTCAAATACTATTAAGATATTTTCTTGGAGGCACCGAGGAAGCCCGTACTCGGACAAGCGGAATTTTTTATTAGTGGTTACGTTTTATTGTACCTTTCTCACGTGATTTCTTATTTCAGAGGAATTTTATTCTGAATTCCCTTATGAACTGTAAGGATATAGGAATTTCTTAGGATCTGCTCTCCTTTGCCAATCCTACTTTAGTTAGTTTCTTGGGGTGGGGTGAGACTGAGTCCACTTGGTACTGCGGCCACTAATTGGCCTATTGTACCAGCCCTGAATGATAGGTGATAAATGTGGAGCAGTAAGTGGAATCAGAATTGGCAGGGGAAACCGAAGTAGTCGGAGAGAACCTGCCCAAGTGCCACTTTGTTCACAAAACATCCAGCATGACCTGACCTGGATCGGAACCCGGGGGCCGCCACGGCGGAAAGCCTGAGTTATGGCACGGCCCACTCCGACCTCAGTAACCGTTACCATAGCAGGCCTTGGGGTGCCACACAGAAGTTATAAGCAGGTACTAAGACCTTTGACCTATATAATAGATGGTATGTAGGCGTGGCCCCTTAGCTAACATGCTATGTTATTTATATGCATGTAAACAGAACGGCCCACTTCATAATTAGAAATAGAGTTGTGATGTATTCCCATGAGTAGTGATGAAATGTGTTCATGNGTGTTCGGTAATATGCCTTCTAGAATGTCGAAGGTTTCGCAAGGTTTCGGCAATGATTGCGGCTATCATCTTAAGACATAATATATTTAGAATGATTTGGAAGTCTTTGTGTAGAGCCGACAATGCACAGTTAAACGCTAGTGAAGTTGTGATTTGTCGAAATAAAGATATGGCTGTCCGTCCAATAGGGAATGACCACATTGTTAATTAAAATATTGTAACGGATTCAATCAACGCGTTACCAGGCAACAGCTCTGTAAACACAGTCCAACACGCAACAATAGAATGAGCTATGTTTTCAGTGTCCGCGGTGACGTCACGCAGCGGTGGGTTGTCGTCACGTGACATGTGTTTCCTGTGGTGCATGTTCGTTCCTCCGCTGTATAAGTGACAGAATTTTTTCGGTTTAGGGACGAGTCAGTTCTCCGTAGGAGAGAGCCATGGGATGTTGGTAATTGAAGACGGGTACAAGAAGTCGGCCTGTGAAGACTAACGTGTGGTTTGAAGACGTTATGTCTGCTGTAGCACCATGATATTGGGAGCGTGTGATTTAGTGAGACTGTTATAGTTCCTGTGTTTTAAATCCGTGAAGAATAGTACAGGCAGACTAAGAAGCTTAGTGAGGAGTGACTGTAAATTGTGTAAATCAGCACTATTGTTATAGCTTGATTTGTTTCATTCTGGTCCGTCACACTAACAATTACAAATATAAATCACTCCTTCCAATGTGACCTGTAAGTTTTTTACTACATGAAAACTTAACACCCTTACATGTTTCGGTCTCTGTGGACCATCTTCAGAGGGCAAATATCACTACAAATAGGAAACCACTATCACATAAGTTGTTTAGACGTAAAGTACGTACACTTATATGCTACAATGCATTGTACACAAAATAGAACATTTCACAAACACAGCAGTTTTCTGGGAATGTAAAGTTTTTAAAAAATTATATAAAATTTCTTGATGCTAATTAAAAATTTTATGTATTGTCAATAATTAAAATTCGTAAACCATGCAGGCTCGTGTTCGTCCTCCCATCGTCCCTCTTATATGGGGCAGATATTGTGCCACCTGTCTATCTTGATGTGGAGTTTCTTTATATCGTCCAGGGTTTGCTTGTGGCTGCTGTGCTGTTTTCACTGTTATAGTTACTTGTAGTTACGACCTGTAAGTGGTTATTAAATCTAATTACCAATCCAAACCTGCGTCTTAGTCACTATGATATACTCGTACGAGACAGTATTTTGGTGACTACGTAAGAGCTATCAGAACTCCCAAAGACATTACCGCTGATGATGGGAACTGCAGTGTTTGCCGAAACATTGGAAAACCATCGTCCTACGAGAAGTACTTCCGAATGCCGAAGTGAAAAAATAAACCGCGAAAATTTGAGGAAAACGAAAAGTTTTAAACTTTAATGAGATTTATACTACTTCATGTTGTAAATATTTCTGGTATGAATATCCATTAATAATATAAAAGAAAAAGAACATTACTCCGTGTCAGCCAAATATGGAATCAGCGGGAGTGAAACCCTTAAAATCTACTGGCATGCTTTGACGAGTCAGAGACGTCCCCGTAGAGGATTATTTTAGTTACTTTACCGGCTGTGAAACGTCACCACATAAACGCTGAAGTAGTTCGAATATGCGACAATAGATGTAGTGAATCTTCACCTGTCATAATTTTTAGGCATTCATATTATCGTGGCTGTCTCTGTTTGCAGTATGTCAGTATGTAAAATGCTCGTATGATAATGTGCTGCTTGGTGAGGTCTATCGCACACTCCAGGATGTGGGATAGATGAGTATAGAGCAATGGTAGAATGATGGTTAGTAGGAGAAAGCTAGAGGAAGCTCGCCGCATAAGCCTGTTCTAGTGCCAATTCCCTAACACGAATCCCAGATGAAATCACACGGGATTGAACCCCAGCCAGCCTCTAACCGCCTCTGGGCACGGCTGCGTTTGCAAGAAAGATCGATGTTTCGCATACTCTGGGGGTTCTACTAGACTGATACGGGCTACCGTACTTGGTTGGGGCACTATACTAAAAACCGGAAGGTCGGGGGTTTGATTTCCGATGAGGTCACTGAATTTTTCAATTGACCTAATCTTTCCAGCCGCACTATGGCCATGAGATCGACTCAGCCTTTAACAGAAATGAGTACCAGGAACCTTCCTGGAAGTAAAGGGCGGCCGGCGTGTAGTGCTGACAACCTTACCTCTATCTGTGAGCCGATTGTCTAGAAAATATGGGAGCCTCGACGTCTCACAACTCTAGGGGCATCCACGGCATGTTATAGGGATAGCTTTGCGGACCAGAATTAAATAGGCCTGACAAAACTTGGTGTAGACGTATACGTAATCAGGGCACGAGTTACAGAGATGAAACCTGTGTGTTGTTTGTATAGACAGACGGACAGACACGATGTCCCCATTATGCGCTCACATGCAAGTCGTGCGGAGAATATATGAAGTTTATACTGACATTGCTATGGGATTATGAAGTATGTGATCGTCGTTAAGACGCGAAAACCAGTGCAAAGACACGGCCGCTGATTTGATTTACTGTATGTACACTTTTTATTATGGAGGCACTCTTTGAACAATTCGAACTAAACGTATGTTCGACAGAATTCATATTCCTTCTTTAGAGACTCATTAGTTAATATAAGTGTGATGCAGGACGCGTAAGGCATAAAGAAAGGACCGCCTCTGTGGTCTAGCGGATCTAGCGGACCTCAGGATCTTTAGCCAGGAACTCTGGTTCCTGGCTAAAGATCCTGAGGTCCCGGGTTCGATTCCCGGCTCTACCAGATTTTCTGTGAAGTAGTTGGTCTGGAACGGGGTCCACTCAGCCTCATGAGGATAATTGAGGATCTACTTGAATGCAAAAGTAGCGGCTTCGATCTAGAGAACCGAAATTAACGGCCGTG
>NW_019724769.1:47926-50940 GCF_002891405.2 Cryptotermes secundus | reverse complement strand
TTCGCTCGCCTTACACACACTTTACAATCATTTGCACTTGCAGTGTTACAATCACTGCTTACAATATTCCGGCCGACACTGGACTCTCTTCTCTGGCGGTTATTCTACGACTCTCTCCTAAGATGGCTTGATCACGACTGACTTCTTAGCTGGCTATTCCGAGACTGAAGACTTCTCGTCGAAACTGGGCTTTTATAACCTTGGCCGCTGCTAGGCAAATGAATCCTCTGTTATAGCAGTGGAAAAGTTGCTTTGTCGCTTCCGTGTTTCCTACGCAATGACCCATTGTTATTGCGTTGTCTCTGTGGGAACGCTTCGCGTATTCGTCGTAACCGTGGAGATTCCTGTTAGAACTACAGTAGAGCAATTGTTGTTTCCTATGCAACGGTCTATTCTAGCGTTTCCATAGAAGTGACTCTTCTTGATTCCAGACACGTTACAGTATAAAGAAATAAAGAATGAAGGGAGGATACTTTGAGCTACTACTGTACACAAAGCAGCGTGCGGTAACACTTGTGGCTTGCAGTCATGAGGTATACGGTTCGAATCTCGCCCCCGACACCGATTATCCCGCCTGAAATTCTAGGTGGTTTCCCTGGGTCCATCCAGGCAAATTCCAGGATAGTACCCTGAAAAAACCAGTACCTTTCTTTCCACACCCATGATACATATGTAATGGCCGTCTTGTAGTGCACTCAATTTCATATGTCGCTTCTTACTACATGTTTCGGCAACATAGTGCCATCTTCAGGTTCATTATTTACGCTAAGCTGTTACATTGTTTGCCATCTTGTGTCTTTCATAAAATTATTTAGAAAGTACATTGTTGTTGTTGTTATTGGAGAGGGTGGGTTTCCCCATGTACTTAGACCAGATATTGGTCCATTGTGCGTCCCCTTGTGATATTCTACCAGTCTCTATTCCCTACCGGTACTGGTGCGTGCCATCAGTCCCGACTCAGCCAGCGAGTTCGGCCTCTACTGGATCAGCGGTATCTCGATGCTTCCCCCATCTACCAGAGGCGTTAGAGACTACTGTTGGGTGGGAAATGTCCTGAATTTCGCTCAGAGGTCCCCTTGGGACATGAGGTTCTTTTACGTGCCGTAAAGCTACGACACGGGGCCCACGGCTTAAAGTCCCTCCAGGAGCACTTGTTCCCTGAATTTTTCCGCCCTTAAAAATTCCACGACCTCCGCCGGGTTTGAACCCGCATACCTTGAGTCACGAGGTGGGAACGTTACCCCTAGACTACGGAGGCCGCTTAGAAAGTACATTATTCGTCAACTATAATAAAATTTGTATATACTAAAACTTGTTAAGATTATTCATCTATATGTCTTAATTCAAACTCGAGTATAGTATGGTTCGTCCACTATGGGAGTCGTTTCTGTGTGTACTGCGTCTGTGATGTGTCCTTCCTTTTTGGCTACGAGTGTTGTTTCCACATTTTTTCTATTCATCATTAATAATCCTGATATTTGTTGCTATATAGTCTGTGGGGGGTACGCAGTAGCGTAGGTGGTTGAGGCACTATGCTACAAGCCGGAAGGTCGAGGGATCAAATCCCGATTAGATGAATTGTTTTCAATTTGCCTAATCCTTCTAGCCGAACTGTGGCCCCGGGGTCGACTCAGCCTTTAACAGAAATGAGTACCAGGAATATTCCTGGGTGTAAAGGGTGGCCGGCGCGTAAGGCTGACAACCTCACTGCCATAGGTGAGTCGATTGCTGGGAAAATGTGGGAGCCTCGACGCCTCACAACTCTATGGGCCTCCACGGCCTATTACAGGAATAGCTTTACCTTTTTACCTTTTTATAGTCTGTGTTAATGACGCAGGCGTTGAGTTAATCGTAAATATATGTAAAGAGGAAGGACAACAAGAAATCTGAAGCAAGAAAGAAAGCCAGGAATATGTGCAGAGAAACTGAAGAAGAAACGGGGAGTAAGATGGAAAGAAGAACGAAACATAGAAAGAGAGAGAGTGTGTAAAACATGGAAAGATAAAAATACAAAGGTGAGGGAAGAAAGGAATAACAGAAGGTTAAAGGTAGAAAGAATGAAAATATTGTGACATACACTCGTTGGTAAGGAACGTCTCGGTAAACAAGCCTGCAACCATAGAATCCGTATCAGAGGAGGTGTTTTCTGTGTGATTCGCACATATCCATTCCTGAGCAACGGATGTGTTTTCTGTGTTGTTGTCCGACCCGAGACTATATAACGAGAAGCCAACAATAATTGACAGTTTAGGTCCGATCAGCCTCCTTTCCACGACAGGAAAACTATTCGAAAAAGTGATACTGAAATTGCTCCAAAAACACTTTGAAGAAAGAGACCTGCTCCACACAAGCCAGTTTGTTTTTCGTGCACGCCACAGCACGACATTGCAATATATGAGGCTGGCGGACCATGTGACCCTTATTTTAAACAATAAAATGTCTACGGCCGCGGTGTTCTTGTCCCCCAAACTCATGGTGTTCACCTGGCCCTCTTTGCGGACGACACCTGTCTGTATGCGACAGATCGCAAGGAGGGTTTTGTTGTCAGAAAACTTCAGCGCGGTCTCAGCTCAATAGAGACGTGGTGTGAGCACTGGAATATTAAAATTAATGAAGATACGACTCAGGGGGTCTATTTCTCTCGTAGTCGTCGACTGCCTGAATCTAGTCTTACTCTAAAGGGACGAAATATTTCATTTGTAAATAGAGCAAAGTATCTAAGTGTAATCTTGGATAAGAGAGTTACATGGAGATTGTACATAGAAATGAGAGAAGTCAAGGATTTCAGAATATTCATTAGAGTGTATACCCTATTCAAAAGTGAGTGATTGAGCGCTAATATTAGACTGACCCTCCACAAAGCTCTCGTTAGATCCATAATGACTAGGGAACGGATATTTATGCCATAATAGTCTCTTAATTATGTATGCATTTATGCATGAAAAACTTCCGAAATATGCAATAAAGTATGCACATAAAAATTTATACCAAATATGAAAATTAATTTTACATTA
>NW_019724769.1:35268-45210 GCF_002891405.2 Cryptotermes secundus | reverse complement strand
TTCAAAATGTTGTGGGAATCTGCAAGCAGATCACCATTCTCATCCTTCACTAAGTTACTGCTAGGCTGGTAACCCCTCCTAAAGTCATTTATTCCTCTATATAGGTCTCTAATGTTCTTGTTCTTACTGTTCATTGCAAGCTCATTAATTTTGTCTTTCAGATATTCCCTCTTTTTGTTCCTGAAATGTCTGCTGGTTTCACGTCTTATATTGTTCAGATTATCCCTATGTAACTCACTTGGATCCTGTAACCATGGCAATTTGTCCTGCTTTCATTGATTTAATAATTTTGAGCATCCTTCATCGAACCATGGCTAATGCTTCTTCGGTTCATAATAACCTAGACTCTCTTTGGCAGACATTTTTATATTCTCTCAGATAGTCTCCCAAGCTTTATTAACATCCACCTCAATTTCCAAGATTTCCAAATCCGTGAACCTATTTGAGATTTCAACACCATACTGCTCTTTACCCTCTACCTCATTTAATTTCTTGAGATTGAACCTTTCCATATGAACTCTGTGTTGTTTGTTTGCTCACTGCCAGTCTTTCCCTAACCTTTGCCACCACCAGGTAGTGGTCAGTATCACAATCTGCTGCCCTAAATAATCGGCCATCAAGTATACTTGCGTGCCGTCTCCTGTCTATTAAAATATGTTCTATTTGATTGTGTATCTTCCCATCAGGAGATGTCCAAGTAAATTTATGGATGTTACGATGTGGAACATTATACCTTTGACAGTAAGATTTTTTGATGTGGCAAAGTTTACAACTCTAACACCATTACCATTACTAATTTCATGCAAACTCTCATTCCCAATTGTTGTTTTGAAAATGTCTTCCCTCCCTGCTTAGGCATTGAAATGTCCTAACAAAATTTTCATAGGGTACTTCGGGAATTTATCAAATACATGTTCTAGTTCTTCATAGAATCTAACCTTTATGTCATCAATTTTATCTTTTGTTGGGACTTGAACATTCATAACAATGATATCACACCAGCAACCTTTTAGAAGATGTCCTATCACTAACGAATTCTACCCTCTTAACTGCTGATACGATTCTCTTATGTACGAAAAAACCCGTACCTAATTAATGATTTTTATTCCCCTATCCATAGAAAAATGTATAGTCTCCTGCTGGTGCGATGCCACCTACATACCCTCTGACCTCCTGCACTCCCGCTAAATGTAACTTATATTTTAAGATTTCTTCTGCCACTGCCCTGAGCGAACCTGCCCTATACAAACTTCGTACATTCCAAGTGCCAAATCTCATATCCATTTTCATTAGCTTTGGTCTTTATCCAAGGAATCCGTCCAGGTTCGAGGCTTTGTGTTCATTTTCGTAGCAATAATTTTTTACGGTGAGGAGTTGTTAGCCCCACGCCCAACCCCAATCTGGAGGGCCACCCATTTTCTGCTGTCCGCGACTGCTTATTCAATATATTTGCAGCTTCCCTCCCAAACTTGAGGGTGTCTACTCCATCCGCAACCTGAGGATGCGCCATGCCTTGGCGACAGGAACCCACCTAACATGGATTCAGTACGTTTACCGGCTAAAATTTCTTAAATTTCACAAATTTGTTCATATCCTGGAGTTTTTGAAAGAATGTTGTGTACTTTTTCCTTTACTACTTCACCAACTGTTGTAGGAACCGAATTCAATTTGGAAACAGTGGTTTTGAACACACTTAACGGCTGATACAGTGTAGTATTGCTATTGCTTGCCTCCAGTGAGGAAATGGCGGATGGAAGATGAGAGAAGTGAGCAGATATATAGGAAAGATTAGTTTCTAGTTCTGCGTTTTTAGTACATCTTGGGCAATTTGAATTGATTGTGCACTTTTGGGATCAAATGTATTCACGACATTCCTATCTGTTTCTCTATGTGCCCCAGCGCGTTAAAATTGGTTCTGGCCGAAGTGGAAGGCTCGGTGCTACTGCTTTAAAGGCTTCTTTTCTGTATGGCGCTTTAACAAATACCTTCTTCACAGAAGACACCAACTTGTCAACAAGCGGAAAATTTGCACGAATTGTTTCTGCAACACGGTGCAACCCATGGGCAAGGAAAGTCAAATGTGTCATATTTGGAAATATAACTTTAAGATCAATATCATATAACTTGTGGCATCATTCACAAAGAGCAATACGCTCTCATACTGAATGCCATTTGGCCATAGTAAATTCATGGATTTGATAAAAAATTCGGAAACTGCGGAGCTATTTGTGGTTTCAAATTGCTCTACCGCAAGAAGATATGGGGTACAGTGTTCATTCTTATGAATGGATCCAACTATACAATTTGCAATAAACCGTCCCTCACAGTCTCGTGTTTCGTCGATTGATACCCACAAAAAATCTTATCTCTAATGCTTTCAGTTGTAAGATCGTAACATTGTTTCACGTAATTTTTTGCGCACAGTAGATTCATCCGGAACTTTGCACTGTGTATACTTCTCTATGAAGTTTCTCAGAGTAGGATTGGTTAGTTTCCACAGCGGAATATCTGCCGCCAAAAAGGCTTCACATAAATCAAAGGAAAACTGTGAAAAACTATTATTAGAAAATTAATTAAGCGATTTTTGAACAGGAGCATTTTACATGGATTTAATTTTAATATTCTCTCTGTGTATATTAGTGTTTAAATGCTGAAGCACTTGAAAGCGTTTTTCACAACCAACTGTTTTCTCACACGCTCGGCAATAAAGAATTTCGTTATCCGTACTTATCATCTCTCCTTCGAACTCCCGCTGATACAGTTGTAATTATTTTTCTGACTTACTTTCACTTTCGGCAAAGCTACAGAAAGCTAAACAAACTTAACTACAGACTAGTCACCACTAATGTAAATGGCCCCCAGCATCAAATGAAGAAGCGTAACGAACCTCATGGAGACTTCGGAAATAAATAAGTGAAGTCCTTTACCGGTTGAATAGTATTACGTTGATAGCGGCTACATGTGGACGCTTCCGACTAATCTCTTCGCGGCCACTTTGATGGTACGCGGATGCTGTAAGTTACGAGTAGAGGGATGGGGGAAGTCCCGTCCTGGGTATTGCATCAGAAACATGATTCATGGCGAGCATTTGCATTAAAATCCGGTCCCTAATACCGACTTATGCTAGTCTCGCCTGGGAGTTTGCGGCAGACACCCATCTAGTGAAATTACAGCGCCTGCAAAACAAGGTTCTCCGCACCACTGGAAATTTTCCAAGGCGCACATCGGTCCGCGATATTCACATGGCATTCGTATATGACTGTATAACAAAATTATGCAGGCAACAAGCAGAAGTCATACAAAATCATGATAATGAGAATGTTCGCAACATCAGACAAGGCGAAGCCCGACATTGAAAGTACAAGAGGCTTAAACTTGGCGGCGGTCAGGCTTACGACCATTTAAGTGACTAGAATGCTGTGGTAGCGAATACTGCTAGAAATAGGGCATAATCTGCTGTACTGAGCCTGGATTGACAGAGGCATTGTATATATTGTACATAGAAATAGGAAGTAAGATTACATTTGTAAATATATGAAAATACTGACAATGGATTTACTAATTCGGACTATGACTGACAAATGACAGACCCGTCCTCTTATCAGAGAGGGCGCCCCAAATGGACAGGACAGTAACTTTCATATAAGGAAAAAACAAAAAGAGAAATAAATCTGGTCATTAGCCCCAGCTGGGGCTTGACACCAAGAGAGACAGACTGACTGACGGTCAGTCGCAATATGACTTTGACTTGACTGGAATTGACATTTCACACCCGTGTGGAGGCGGGGTCGAATACCTCCACCGTGACACTGCAAGTCGTAGGAGGTGACGAAAATGGAAGTCTCAAATCTGAGACAGTAAAATATGGTCACGAATCCCAAGGGACTCGGACCCAAAAAAGACTGCGCTGGCAAGGCCAGCAGCATATACAAAAGACAGACCCGTCCTCTCGTCAGAGAGGGCGCCCCACGAAAACAAGACTGTAACTGTCAAACAGAAATAAATATCTACGACACCAAGACTTACTGACTGACTCACCGTCAGTCGCAATGTGACTTCGATTTTCACTTGAATTGACATTTCAGCTGGGAGTTTAGTCGTACTTCAGTTGTCAGTTGAAAGTAACCCTATGAAGAGAAGACTTTGTATGTGCTGTAGTTACAGTGAGACTGCTATGAATCCGTTGGCAGGATACGACTAGTGAAGAATCAGAATGGAGCCAGTCCACGACAGTCCATGAAGAAGGGTTCGGCTGAAGATTTATTGCGAGTTATTGTAATCTATTATGATTATGAGTGATTGTAAAGGAGTTATCAATAAATCCAATCATCCAATCGAAACCCCGTCTATTAGTCACACCTTTAAATCGTGACAGTATAATAAAAGGGGGAAAGCAAGATGAATAGCAATAGGACGCAAGATCCTTCGTGTTGTGTATCCTATCTTACACGTCAGACTGGGTGTTACGTATGTCCTTTTTCATATTAAGGATATGTGAAAAAGAGGAAATAAAACAAAGTGTCGACCTTTATCTATTCGATGTTAGAAGAGGAGCTGGCTGCCATGTATTCATCCCAGTGTTGTCACGTGGGATAGAGGTGACGTCACAGGAGGTTACGCTGTCGACTGAATGTTCCCTTTTTATACTAAACCAATATAGGGGCCCCCCGGGAACAAATGCGGCTCGTGGAACTTTTCTTTTTGTGTTCCAGTAAGGTCAGAAATATATCCACTACACCCACTTTCAAACTTTACTGACTCTGGGGAACCACAAAAAAGAAACACCCACTTATTTGTTGGATCAACTTCATAAATCACACTTTTGTTCCGTCCTGATGAAACGACTTATCACCGAAAAGGGGATAGGAACTGTTTATATGTGGGTATATGGAACGTACGGAAGATATTTGGGAGCAATATATGAGGAAAGTGTTTCGAACCGAGAAAGAAGAACCAACATTATAGTGGACGAGATTACGTACCGAGGACGTTCGCACTATTTACTTTACATACATACATACATACATACACACAGTTATTTGAGTCGGGATAGCTCAATCTGTTTGGCGACAGGCTACGAGCTGGGCGGCCGGGGTTCTATTTTTTGTGATGAAAAAAAAAAGTCTTTTCGATAGCTTCAAGACCGGTCTCCGGGACTCACCCAGCCTCCTACCCAATGGGGACCGGGGACTCTCTCCGCAGGGGTGAAGCGGAAGAAGGTATTGTGACGCATAGACCCATTGTCAGGCAACGGCTCGATAAACACCTGCAATCGGAGTCAGATTCTTAATGAACAGTTCGTTGCTAGGTGAAGCCTACAACAATACCTGACAACAGTAGACGTCCATTGCTAGGCAGTAGTCGTGTTTTCCGGGAGGTCCGGCTCGAGGCTGTATAACCTGAAGGAAGGAATTATTAATGGTTAACCCGTGTGGAGGCGGGGTCGAATACCTCCACTGTGACCCTTAGAGTCGTAGGAGGCGACGAAAAGGAAGCCTCAAATCTGAGACAGTAAAATATGTTCGCGAGTCCCAAGGGACTCGGACCAGAAAAAGAGCGCGCTGAGAAGCGACAGCAGCATATGGAAACAACAGACCCGCCCTCTCGTCAGAGATGGCGCCCTACAAAAAGAAAGAGACCTTAACTGTCAAACATTAAGAAATATCTAGTCATGAGCCCCAGATATGAATCGACACCAATACTGACTGACTCTCAGTTGCAATGTGACTTTGACTTTGATTATTAATGATTTAATTTTAAGTACTATCCCAGTATTGGCCTGGAGGGACTAAAGAAAACCATAAAAATTATCGGCTTACTGGGAGTGATTATAGCGGGATATCTCACGAATGCAAGTAAGTGAGTGAATATATTCAAAATTTTGACGTGTATAATTGGGTATTTCTTTCCATGGCAAACCGTGCTTTTTATACCACTTTTTTCTTTTTTCATTCCTTCTTCTTGCCTGATTGCTCTTCGATATGGATACAGAAGTAGTGCGAGGTTTGGCTGGAGGGGGGTTAAACTGCAACGTGATGATACCAGAGGCTTAACATACTTATGTGTCAGTCGATAGAAGTATCTGACGCTTCACGTCCGTTAGGAGGGGCGTGGTCCGAGGGCGCCACTTGATCGATAGCAGGCACATGCACACACAACTCTTCAGTCTGATATGTTTTCAAGTAACTGAAAATCGAAAAGACTTGAAAAACATAAGATGTTCTCTGTTCTTTAGTGGAGGTACAGCTCCATCATTTTTGACCTCAGGACTAGATGTAGGTGAGTAATCAGCTTCACACCTCGGTCGCTTTACCCCCGGTACCAACTGGACAGAAGGCTGGGTGGTCCCCAGAGAAAATCATTCCATGCCGGGAATAGACCCCGAGCCGTCCAGCCTGTAGCCCGTCGCTATGCCGATTGCTGTATCCTGACTCTTTGATGACCATAAAGTGAGAGCAGGATGCTCAGGGGAATATGTGGACCGAAGGGCGATAAAGTGACGGGAGGTTGGAGAGGAGCTTAATAACTCGTACGCTTTCCCAAGTATAATTTGAATGATAAAGTCAAGGAGGATGAGATGGGTAGGGAGTGTAGCTCGCAGGAGAAGGGGAATGCATTTTTGGTTTTGGTGGGAAAGTCAGAAGAGATGAGACAACTAGGAAGACCGAGATGTAGGTGGGAGGACAATATTAAAATGAATGTTAGAGAGAGAGAATGGGTTGGTATGGATTGGATTGATTTGCCTCAGGATAGGGACAAGTGGAGGGCTCTTGTGAATACGGTAATGAACCTTCGGGTATCATAAAATGCTGGGAAATTCTGACTAGCTACACAATTGGCGTCTTTTCAAGAAGGGCTCAGCTCCACGTACTTAATTACTTGAAGTTATTTAACGATTTTGTCGGTAAATAAAATAATATACCGTCGAATAACTGGTCAACCTGAATGTAATTGCATTTCGAGACAGTAATTTGTTATTTTATATTCAATTACAAAATACTGGGGGAAGAATAAAAAAGGAAGGGGACCACTTTATAAGAGAGATATTGATGGAGGCACAAACTGGAATTTTCATGAAGGGAATGAGGGAAATCATGCAAATCAAGTATCGGTAGTCCGGACGAGTTTCGAGACTCCGATCTTCCTACTGAAATTCTAAGGTGTCCCCCTGCATCACTCTGTTCAGTGCGAAGAAAACAATCGGATACATTACCAAATAAAATTTGTGGAGGTATTGTTCCCGTTTGGCAACACATTTAAATTGTTATCTCCTTACATGTAGTGGACGAAATAACTCATTAGGAGGAAAGAGCCCTCTATCTTCGGAATTTGGTGATATGGAAATGCACACTTGTGACATCTATTGACAATTCAGATAAAGGATTTATGGTCTTTTGTCTGTACAAAAATAAACTCGGTGGCCAGTAGTCCGCAAGCGAACTACACCGACAGAGCGACCATCGCTTGTCGGCGAAGTTAATGCCAACTTTAGCTGATAGAGGGTGTCGCATTGTCAGCGCAAGGATCCCCACAGCCGTTAATCTCGGTTTTCTAGACCGGAGCAGCTATTTACTTGAAATAGCTCCTCAGTTATCCTCACGAGGGTGACTGGATCCCGTTCCAGACCCACTATTTCTCAGAAAACCTGGTAGAGCCGGGAATCGAACCCGGGACCTCTGGAACTGTAGGCAAGAACTCTGACCACTATACCACATAGGCGGTCCGGTAGAAACAAGAAAATACAAAAAAAATTGTTCCTTAAATTAAACTGAATTCAGGAAGACCTAATCGATTAGTTTCAACTAGAAATCGTACAAAGTACAGTGCAGTGGTGAGTCTCGCTTCCCGACAGACTTGAATTCTTCATTGAAATGCTGAATAGTTACGTGGTTACGACTGTACCCGAAGTTTAGCGCCTGCAATACATTGTTCCGACTGCATGCTGGACAGTACTGTCGGAGATGTTGCCGCAGTACTACGGCGTTTATGTCCACTAATCAAATCCACTTATTGCTGTGTCGTCAGTTCCAGTACTACTTAATACTCGTAATTATTTTAAGACGCTCTCAGGCATGAATCAACATCAGGACCCCTGTATACAGTCTGGGCCATCATTCTTATTGTGAAATGTACAGGGGATGGACATAAATATGGGAACACCTCGTGAAATGCATGCCTGAATTGAAGTGTTTATTTTAGAGATGTTTGTAGGTCACGCTGTCGTATCTGCCGAACACCAATCCCCGTACAACCTCCTCAATACGTTGCAAGCTTCGTTGTTGTCGAGACAGAGTTCTGTGCAATTTTTTGTGCATCATGTCAGAGCTAACAGAATTCGAACGCGGAAAAATTGTTGGGGCCCATATGGTGGTTGCTTCCGTAACCAAGGTAGCCGAGGTTTTTGGTGTTTCGCGAGGCACAGTATCCAAGATTATGACCGCATACAGGAGGACTGAAAAAACCGCATCCGATAAACACCAGCGTGGACGGAAATGTGTGTTGAGTGATCGAGACAGACGAACATTGCGTAGGATTGTGACGAAAAATAAGAAGACTGCAGCTGCAAAAGTGACTGCTGAACTGAATGTCATGCTCACAAACCCTGTCAGCACCAAAACAGTACGAAGGGAACTCCACAAGCAGGGTATTTCTGGACGAGCTGCAATTCCAAAGCCACTCATCAGTGATCAAAATGCCACTAAGAGGACAGTGTGGTGCCGAAGTCATAAAACCTGGACTATGGAGCAATGGAAGACGGTCATTTGGTCGGATGAGTCCACCTTCACTCTGTTTCCGACTTCTGGTCGAGTTTACGTCTGGAGAACGCCATCCCAAGCTTACGATCCAGATTGTTTGATGCCAAGAGTGAAATATGGCGGGGGTTCGATCATGGCATGGGCAGCCATATCGTGGTATTCTGTCGGACACATCATTACCCTGCAAGGTCACGTCACTGCCAACGACTATGTGACCATTTTGGGTGACCAGGTCCATCCAATGGTGCAAACTTTGTTCCCCGATGGTGATGCCATTTACCAAGATGACAGTGCCCGTGTTCACACAGCTCACATCGTCCAGGACTGGTTTTCTGAGCACGAAGATGAAGTGTCACGTCTGCCATGGCCCCCACAATCGCCAGATATCAATATTATTGAGCCTCTGTGGTCTGTTTTGGAGAGCAATCTGCGTGCGCGCTATCCACCTCCACCATCGATAACAGAACTTACCATGTTTTTCAGGAAGAATGGTACAAGATTTCCTTGTAAATCATACAGGACCTCTATTGATCCATTCCAAGGAGACTGCAAGCCAGACGTTGTCCTACATCATATTAGTCACGGTAATGTGTGTTTTGTTGGGTGTCTCCATATTTTTGTCCATCCCCTGTAATTGTAACTACGAAACAAACCAATGCAATAGCCATCCGGCCCGCATCAAAACATTCGTATAAACATCTTATTCCATTACCCGTGTCTCCCCGCGATGCTTAATATATATTACTTACTCATGGAGCTGAGCCCTTCTTGAGAAGCCGCCAGTTGTGCAGCTACTCAAGAATTTCCCAGCATTTTATGGAAACCAAAGGTTCATTATCATTACAAAGACAAAACAACTCAGTCCACTGTGACCATTCAAGGTTTTACTACTTGAAAACTTAACACCCTTACATGTTTCGGGCCCTATAGACCAGGCATGACAAACTCAACTTGTACAGAGTGCCACCTCAGCCCTATATATAATAGTCCAGAGCCGCACTTCAAAAATAGAAATATATATTAGATTTTGATACAAGGAAATTTATTATTTATTTATTATTTATTATTTATTTATTATAAATTTAATTTATTATTATTTAGGAATAATTTCAATATAATTACCTAAAGTCACATATCTTACAGTTTTAAAAAGCAAAAATGCCATTTTTGATAAGTACAAACATAT
>NW_019724769.1:28078-34723 GCF_002891405.2 Cryptotermes secundus | reverse complement strand
CACTTCAAAATAGAAATATACATTAGATTTTGATACAAGGAAATTTAATTCTAATTATTATTTAGGAATAATTTCAATATAATTACCTAAAGTCACATATCTTACAGTTTTAAAAAGCAAAAATGCCATTTTTGATAAGTATCAAACAAACATATACAAGAAAACTCGTATTTAATTTAATGTTTAATTATAACCTTTATACATTCATCACAATGTAACATCAGCACCTGTCGCTGTGTGAAAATGAACTGAATGACAATGTACAAGAGACTACCGGACTAGTAGGAAGGTGCATCTTGTCTCAATGGTCATAAAAGTGAAAGTTTGCTAGCAGCCCATTAGACAATGGCTGGGGGTTGCAAGCTAGTTTTTAAGGTAGAAATCCGTTGCACTTGTCTGTCAGTTGCTACCCTCCTTGCATTCCTACTATGCCTCCAAAAGGGATTCTTGGAAATACTTGGGGTGGTGAGGCTGTGTGGATTTTAGTGCATTAACCTTCTGAAATACAACAGTTTGTCCTTCACGAACTTTACGAACTATTAGTTGGACAAACCCTTCTGCAATTCTCAGAATCACTTTTCCTGCAGCCTGCTAATTTAAGTCTGCGTGAGACTACTTGTCTTCTGGTGTGTTGGAAAATTGTGTTTACAAAAAATATTTTTACTAAAATTTTAATATTGATTTTAATATCAATTAGCTCTAAAAGTTGAGGGGCCGCACTTTGTGGCTATGGGGGCCGCAAAGTAGACACGTCTGCTATAGACCATCATCAGAAGGACATCGATACTTTTTGGAAACTATTATCACAATGGGTATTTTGAGTGTTAAAATACATATACATACAATGTTTGTAATATACAATATATATAAAATACAACACTTCCACAAATAAATCAGCTTTTAAGTTTTTAAAACTTTGTTATTTTAGTTAAAATTTATAAACCAAGTAGGGTCGTGTCCCTTCTCCTATCGTCCTTCTTGACGGCGGCTGAACTTGTGCCCCCTCTCTATTTTGAGAAGGAGATCCTTGGTATCGTCCTGTATTTGTTAGTGGCATGCTGTGTACCATCCTTTTATCGTAAACAATTGGTCAGAAAACAGCTTCGGAAACGTTAGTAGCAGATGTTCAAGTTTACGTGAGTCAGAAAACTCAAGGGCGAAGTATAGGCCGCTAGCTTGTTCAAGGCTTCTTCCGAACAAGGAAAAATTAAATGAGAATGCTGTATGGAAAAGTCTAATGGCTCAAAATCATAACGACAAGATTGCTCAAAGGAGAAAGTGTAAGAGGAAATCGCAAAATCGAGTCGCAATTTCGCAAATGACAAAAAATAAGTTGCCAAAATACACGGCACGGAAGAATTGCAAACACTAGAAATGTATACTTCGAGGAAAAGAAATGAAGTTTGATTTGTAGCGAGACGGCCTCTTTAATCACACAGCTCTGGCCACTAGCCATGTGAACAGTACGGTTCGTCGTTTGTACCAGACAAGGCAAACTTAGGGTCTGGATCTATTGAAATACATCTCGTCTAATAAAAGAGAATGAGGAAACCGAATCCAAAATGGCCGGCAAACAATAGTTCTTAATGGTTAACATAACCGAAGGATTAAAACCAGCTACCATTACAGGAGAGACTCGGCACCGAGGCTGTTCACTCTGAGGCGCTCGGACCTCTGCACCATCTTTCAGTGCCGAGTGCCTCTTTCGTTTCCCTGTTTTCTAGACTATCCTTCCTAACCTGACCCAATCCGGAACACTTCCAGCATCTTATAGCACGGCTGGCTAACAGCCGGAGAGGTCTCCCCAACTGCTATACTAACGGGACGCGAAACACGTCAAAGTGGCATTAGGAAAATTCCGTTCGATCGTCAATAACCCGTCCTTCGACTACTTGACTCGGAAGCAAATATAATTCTTTCATAGACTTGGGTTCAGAAACAAACATCTACTGAGAACGTAGACGAGGATGAATATTTTGAACCATACGGCGGACCAATACAGACTCAGGGATTTGACTGTCACGGTGGTGATTTGTTTATCCCTGTTACAGGCCATGGAGGCCCATAGGATTGTGAGACGTCGAGTCTCCTATGTATACTAGGGAGTGGTCTTAAAGATGGGGGTGAGTTTGTCAGCCTTACGTGCCGGCCGTCCTTTACCCATCAGGAATCTTCCTGGAACTGATTTCTGAGAGTAATTTTGTCACCCGCGTGTCCATAAAGTGGTTAGAAGGATTAGGTCAATTGAAAATCTGTTATCGTGGTCGGGAATAGAACGCACGACCTTGTGGCCTGTAGCACAGTTCCTCAACAAACTACTCCATCGCGTGCCCCTATCAGCAGTATTCGATATATTGTGACACAGAGGCACAAAGTGTGGTTTGGAGTGGCTTGGACCTTATTCACTGTCTATAAGGGATGCTATGCATACACATACACACGTACACATACACACGCGATAAAGACGACTCGCCCAGCGACTCTTTCGTTCATGTGTACTTGTGTGACGTATACACGCTACATCGTGTGTCCTGTTGCGCAGGAACGGAAGGCCGTTACATGGCGGTAATGCTTTACAATTCTTTTTCTTAGGAATTTGGATGGAATGTGGGAGGGAACCCAAGCTATATTGACTTGCGGGTTTAGAATGAAGTGTAAAATGTAAGAGGAAGCAAAGTGTAAAAATAGAATGACGGAAGAGCTGAAAGGGAGGAGTATGTAAGTTTGAACGGCATTACGAGTGAGCCCTGCCTGACGAGTTAGAGGAAAAGAAGTCATTAAAATTCTATTAAGGAATGCAAAACTCTGCTTAAGAATGTATACATAATGTAGAGTCGGACGCATTTACAGAGGACAAATGAATATATTGTGTTTGAAGGGGGGGCGAGGGGGCAGAAATGAGAACACGATATCTAGTATGCAACATATATTTCCATTCTTAAAATGTAACAGACGGTTTTAAAGTTGACGTACAGCGAACGACAAAAACAACAGACCCCCAAGGGTTGCAGCATATGTTCTCCAGTCTGTTGGACTTCCGGAGGGACGTCAGTTAGTGNGGTGGGTTCCTCGCTGGGTTTTTCAGTTGGTTTCTCGCTAGGTCTCTCGCTGGGCTTTTCGCTGGGTTCCTCGCTGGGTTCGCAGGATTCCTCGGTGGGTTCCTCGCTGGGTTTTTCAGTTGGTTTCTCGCTAGGTCTCTCGCTGGGCTTTTCGCTGGGTTCCTCGCTGGGTTCGCAGGATTCCTCGGTGGGTTCCTCGCTGGGTTTTTCAGTTGGTTTCTCGCTAGGTCTCTCGCTGGGCTTTTCGCTGGGTTCCTCGCTGGGTTCGCAGGATTCCTCGGTGGGTTCCTCGCTGGGTTTTTCAGTTGGTTTCTCGCTAGGTCTCTCGCTGGGCTTTTCGCTGGGTTCCTCGCTGGGTTCGCAGGATTCCTCGGTGGGTTCCTCGCTGGGTTTTTCAGTTGGTTTCTCGCTAGGTCTCTCGCTGGGCTTTTCGCTGGGTTCCTCGCTGGGTTCGCAGGGTTCCTCGGTGGGTTCCTCGCTGGGTTTCTCGGAGGGTTCCTCACTGGTTTCTTCGCAGGGTTCCTCGGTGGGTTCCTCGCTGGGTTTCTCTGAAGGTTTCTCAGTGGGCGGACGAGGAGGTATTGGAGGGAATGGTGGCCAAAAGGGTGGTATAAACGGTGGCACAAATGGTGGGAAAATAGGTGGTCCAAATGGTGGCGGGAAAAATGGTGGTCCATATGGTGGAGAAGCTGGTGGTCCATATGGTGGCGAAGCAGGGGGTTTATATGGTGGCAAAGCAGGTGGTCCATATGGCGGCAATGCAGGTGGTCCATGTGGTGGCAATGCAGGTGGTCCATATGGCGGCAATGCAGGTGGTCCATATGGTGGCAAAGCCGGTGGTGCATGTGGTGGCAAAGGAGGTGGTCCATATGGTGGCCAAGCAGGTTGTCCATGAGGTGGCAAAGCTGGTGGTCCATATGGTGGCCAAGCAGGTTGCCCATGTGCTGGCTTTACCCCATTGTCCCTCTGTGCCGGTAGAGCGAGCGCCACGACGCCGATAGTTGCGATCACAAGGAGTGTCTGCAAACCAGAGGAAAGTGACGTCACATTCTGTGTCATTAATTGACCCTGTGATTGTTCAGTATCTCTCAGCGCGTAGATATTTTAAGGACTGAACAATTCGTGAAAGAAAACTAAAATTTCTCTGAAAAGTTAGCGAAATATATACAGTTTGGTGCTGACAGTACAGAACTGATTACTGCATGACAGAAGTTCCATGCGTTGGTGAGAGGGAAGGTTCACCGTGGATTGCACACCGCAGCCTTGAACTCGCTGCAAAATGCGCTGAAAATCCGACCACAATGCCGCTCCCTCATACAGCGCTCCATGTTCGAATGTGCCTGTGAACTGTTACACAGAAGCTGCACGATCACGATTCGGCTTGCAGAGCGTCGTTTGTGACAATAATTTCTACCGCGTGAAGCGAAGGGGACGCAGGGTAAGAGAGGCTTTAAAAGGACCTTCCGGGCAGAAGCAAACTGAAAATTTGCCCCCAGGACACAAATAACTCTGACTCGTCTCCCCCCCGGCCACTCGAAACAGATCGAAATTTATGAAAGGACGTTGTCACGTCTTATTAGAATTGTGGGCCCTGTCACGAATACGGCCGTTGACGTCTTAATTCCTAAATCAGTTTCATGTATTGGATTGCATAAATGTTCAGATAACTATTAATGAACGCTCTACATATCAACAATAGTTCTGCAGGAATCAGTTTTCTGTTATCCATAGTTGAATGCGGTGATGTTACGCCGTGTAGTCTTGTAAAGTTGCCCAGATTCTGGAAGAAACGTACTGCCTGCATGTTCCGGGTGGAAACGTAAGGCAGGCAAATAGGCAGAGAGAAATAAGTAGCAAAAGACCTATAAAATATTTTTGCCATTCCGATGGGCTGCAATGCCCAGCTTTCACCATACCAGTTTCGGTTTGAATGTGTTCTGGCACTTACCTCGTAACGAGCCATTGCGAAGTCCGCTGACAAACGAAGGGAACCCAGCCTTATATAGGCGCCCGTCTGTTTGAGCAGGTGTCCCGCAGGTCAAGCGACCCATTTCGGCCGTGACGCACTGAGGGGGTGGGACCACTGAATCACCAGATTTGTTACAGATGTGTAAAGAAATCCTTTCGTCATGCCTCTTTGTGTTGGCACCCTGAAATAATAATTGCATCAGCATCTTAGCACCTGAGCAGACAATTTGTTTTTGTGCCCATTTACATGCATAAGATACATACGTGTAGCAGATGGACAGGGGAAATATTTGCCCTTAATAAGTCAATAATATTGCATGTGCTGGCGATGTAACGTTGTGTACTTACGCAATTATATTTGGGGAGGGCAGGAATTTTGTTTTATACCAAACATGTTTACTGGATTGACATTCGCGTGCTCTCAGTCTGTTAGAGTATCCACTATCGGTTGCTTGGCAGCGGCTTGCAACGGCGAAGATAGCCTTCCTCTGGTTTGCCAAAGTATCTGCGGCCTCAACTACAAACTTCTGACAGCGACAACTAACAACGACAAACTGGAATTCTTTGAATAACCTGCTGTCTTACCAATGAACCCTTTACTTAGGCTTAGAATTAACCTTTGAATTACAGATGGGCAATTTATTCTGATTATGGGGTGATACATATATGTTTACTATTTTACCGCAAAAAGATTTAGAAATCTGACCCAGGTATAGGAGGCGCTGGAAATTATCCAGCATTGATTTAATAATAAATATTCAACAGCGCAATGAACGGTGTTTTGTAACATGGAGATTAGTCCTTACTGTTCCCGAGCGCGCTAGTGTCGCGTTATTCGTAATCATGCTCCAGTTTACACAAGATGGCCTTGCACATAAAAACTGTCTGTAGAAAAACGCATAAAAGCAGTGTTTCTTTTTTACTGAAATATTTTGGGTTGTTGTCACATAGGGGCGAGTTCGTGCCTATTCTGAAAGGCGATGGGCGCCTTGTTTCAAAATAATTATTCAATTTCGTAACCAGTTGTATTATAATGGTTCACGTTTGGAGGGAGAACATCGACGGCATATATCTGTGCGTTCTTCGGACAACATTGACGCTGTAAGGAAGCCCCAGAAGAAACAAAGAAGTCTGTAGCAGAAGTAGGGATATGCAGACTATCAGTGCAAGGAATATTGAAAAGTGACATGAATATTTATCCATAGAAAATGACAGGAGTAAATTGTAGGCCTACTGGGAGGTTCCTTGCGATACTGAGTGTGAAATGTCCTTTGAACTTGTGTAGCAGACTTCGTTTATTCGAACCAAAACACTAGTGGCGTAGCATGACTACCAAAAGCAGGGAAGCAACTTTATATACATGTATATAAATTTTTTCTAGATAATCTATAGTTTCTATCTTCTATTTAAAAGGAAGTAGCTAATAGTTTAATGTGTTTTATATAGTTAAGCTAATATATTAAAATAACACCTAATTATCAATACAATTTTATAGCCATCAAATGACAGGGTTGTGAACCTGGAATATAATTAATGCTTACTTTATTGTTTATAATTCAGCTCAATTCTTCTGTTTTTCTTGGCAAACAGATCAATAACCTCATCTAGAAAGCTGGGT
>NW_019724769.1:0-26078 GCF_002891405.2 Cryptotermes secundus | reverse complement strand
ACCGACTTCCAACTGCATACTGCAATGCCTTACAGCCGGCAATATTGCTGGAAGCACGAAGCTGGAAGGATTCCGTAACGTTTAGCTAAGCAAAAGACTCCTCATATATGGCACCATTGCAGTCCCAGTTGAACCAGAATGAGCGTGGAAGGGAACAACCTGTTGCTTCCTTGCGTGTTTTATTTTAAAGTTCCCTGCATTTTGGAAGGAAATAACTGATCTATCCTGATAAATGGTTTATGTAACACATTAAAACTTGCAATATTCTCATTATATGTAATATATGTTCTCAGATTAATTAATATTTTGAAGTATAAAATATTTTTTCGAAATTGAAAAATTGCCAGAAATGTTTTTGGTTGCTTTTCTATAGGGAAGCAATGCTTCCACCGCATCCATGGACCCTGCACCCCTGCAAAACACATAACGAGCACGCTCTGCACCTGTGAAAGTAGCCATCTTGATTTCAACTGCGGGAGCGCTCGCAGTGGCGGCATTGGGTACTGCAGTACAATGTGCATGAAACGTGGTGTTTTGCTACATTATGACAGTTCAAAACGCTGTGTATGTCCTCTGTATAAATTTATATAAGCTTTCAAATTTGTAAAGCTCTTTTTGACACACCCTCTAATTTGCTACTCCGTGGATATAAATTGGTGACTGTTTGGGTTCTTTGGATTGCTGCTGACTTGTTTCAGGAATGTATTCTCTTCATCATGAAGTTCATGATATTGGTTACTAGAGTGCAGCCGGAAGTATTTTGCATGCGGAGTTTTATTATTAGCACGTTTGCGTTTTTTAATGACTTGCCACGGATTATCTTTGTTATGTTTTGCTGGTTTCGCTTCCAGTTCTTCGTCTTCCCTTAATAGTACATATCCAGTGGATGTGTAGGAACTGACATAGTTTCGTCCTACGAATGTTTGAGAATTGTTGCAAATTGCGTTCTGTTTAATATAGTTATACGCTGCTGGTTGATTTGCAGGCAGTGGATTATTTACTAACACTGGAAATTGTTGATTATATGACGTGTGCTGCATTTGCATATCTGTCGTCGATTGCTGTAGTTGATGGAGGTGCATTTGTAAATTATGTTGGTATCCCGTTTGGTAGTTTTGTATGTTTAGTTGAGGATGACTCAGGTCATACGGACTGACTTGACCTGGGCAGTTTCCGTTCCATAGCACATTCATTGAGTTACCGTCCATTCAGCACTATTATTAGTCTATATAACACTGCTGTATCAGTATTTTGTTGTTTATTGCAAATAGAAGAATGTTTATGAATACTGCACTTGATAAGATAGCGGATCCGCACCTCCTATCACTTTAATTGTTCATTCGATGCTCAAGGGTACGCTATACGGACATGGATACTTGTAGTGTTGATTTCCTCTGCACTCGACCGCATTCAGCTAGCGCCCGATGTGAAATGCCTCTTCCTTACCACTCCCTTTCTCAGCAAATCCTGACCAATATCGCACAGGGTTCGCAAACGGGGCCATCGGTCAGATCACGCTGACATACCATCCCTTTCACCGTACCCAATTGGTCAGAAAACAGCTTCGGAAACGTTAATAGCAGATGTTCAAGCTTACGTGAGTCAGAAAAGCTCAAGGGCGAAGTATAGGCCGCTAGCTTGTTCAAGGCTTCTTCCGAACAAGGAAAAATTAAATGAGAATGCTGTATGGAAAAGTCTAATGGCTCAAAATCATAACGACAAGATTGCTCAAAGGAGAAAGTGTAAGAGGAAATCGCAAAATCGAGTCGCAATTTCGCAAATGACAAAAAATAAGTTGCCAAAATACACGGCACGGAAGAATTGCAAACACTAGAAATGTATACTTCGAGGAAAAGAAATGAAGTTTGATTTGTAGCGAGACGGCCTCTTTAATCACACAGCTCTGGCCACTAGCCATGTAAACAGTACGGTTCGTCGTTTGTACCAGACAAGGCAAACCTAGGGTCTGGATCTATTGAAATATATCTCGTCTAACAAAAGAGAATGAGGAAACCGAATCCAAGATGGCCGGCAAACAATTGTTCTTAATGGTTAACATAACCGAAGGATTAAAACCAGCTGCCATTACAGGAGAGACTCGACACCGAGGCTGTTCACTCTGAGGCGCTCGGACCTCTGCACCATCTTTCACTGCCGAGCGCCTCTTTCGTTTCCCTGTTTTCTAGACAATCCTTCCTAACCTGACCCATTCCGGGACACTTCCAGCACCTTATAGCACGGCTGGCTAACAGCCGGAGAGGTCTCCCCAACTGCTACACTAACGGGACGCGAAACACGCCAAAGTGGCATTAGGAAAATTCCCTCCGATCGTCAATAGCCCGTCCTTCGACTACTTGACTCGGAAGCAAATATAATTCTTTCATAGACTTGGGTTCAGAAACAAACACCAACTGAGAATGTACACGAGGATGAATATTTTGAAGCATACGGCGGACCAATACAGACTCAGGGACTTGACTGTCACGGTGGTGATTTGTTTATCCCTGTTACAGGTCATGGAGGCCCATAGGATTGTGAGACGTCGAGACTCCTGTATATACTAGACAGTGGTCTTAAAGATGGGGGTGAGAGTGTCAGCCTTACATGCCGGCCGCCCTTTACCCATCAGGATTCTTCCTGGAACTCATTTCTGAGAGTGATTTTGTCACCCGCATGTCCATAATGCGGTTAGAAGGATTAGGTCAGTTGAAAATCTGTTATCGTGGTCGGGAATAGAACGCACGACCTTGTGGCCTGTAGTACAGTTCCTCAACCAACTACTCCATCGCGTGCCCCTATCAACAATATTCGATATATTGTGACACAGAGGCACAAAGTGCGGTTCTGAGTGGCTTGGACCTTATTCACTGTCTGTAAGGGATGCTATGTATACGCACACACACCTACACGTAAACACGGGGTAAAGACGACTCGCCCAGCGACTCTTTGGTTCATCTGTACTTGTGTGCGTATACACGCTACATCGTGTGTCCTGTTGCGCAGGAAGGGAAGGCCATGACATGGCGGCAATGCTTCACACTTCTTTTTCTTAGGAATTTGAATGGAACCTGGGACGGAACCCAAGCTATACTGACTTGCGGGTTTAGAATGGAGTGTAAAATGTAAGAAGAAGCAAACTGTATATATAGAATAACCGAAGAGCTGAAAGGGAGGGGTCGAGTAGATGAAAGATTGCCTTGAAAATGGTAGTTTTGTATGTAAGTTTGTAACGGCATTACGAATGTTCCCTGCATGACGAGTTAGAGGAAAGGAAGTCGTTAAAATTCTGTTAAAGAATGCAAAAGTCTGCTTACGAATGTATACATAATGTAGAGTCGGACACATTTACCAAGGACAAACGAATATATTGTGTTTGAAAGGGTGGGGCGAGGTGGCAGAAATGAGAGCACGATATCTAGTATGCAACGTATATTTCCATTCTTAAAATGTAACATACAATTTTAAAGTATACGTACAGCGCCGGACAAAAACAACAGACTCCAAGTGTTGCAGCATATGGTCTCCAGTCTGTTGGACTTCCGGAGGGACGTCAGTGGTCTGTTAATTAGTCGTGGGTTATTCATAAGGTTTCTCGCCGTCGCCGGGATTCTCCCCGGGATGCTCGCCGGGATTCTCCCCTGGATGCTCGCCGGGATTCTCGCTGGGCTTTTCGCTGGGTTCCTCGCTGGTTTCGCAGGATTCCTCGGTGGGTTCCTCGCTGGGTTTTTCAGTTGGTTTCTCGCTAGGTCTCTCGCTGGGCTTTTCGCTGGGTTCCTCGCTGGGTTCGCAGGATTCCTCGGTGGGTTCCTCGCTGGGTTTTTCAGTTGGTTTCTCGCTAGGTCTCTCGCTAGGCTTTTCGCTGGGTTCCTCGCTGGGTTCGCAGGATTCCTCGGTGGGTTCCTCGCTGGGTTTTTCAGTTGGTTTCTCGCTAGGTCTCTCGCTGGGCTTTTCGCTGGGTTCCTCGCTGGGTTCGCAGGATTCCTCGGTGGGTTCCTCGCTGGGTTTTTCAGTTGGTTTCTCGCTAGGTCTCTCGCTGGGCTTTTCGCTGGGTTCCTCGCTGGGTTCGCAGGATTCCTCGGTGGGTTCCTCGCTGGGTTTTTCAGTTGGTTTCTCGCTAGGTCTCTCGCTGGGCTTTTCGCTGGGTTCCTCGCTGGGTTCGCAGGATTCCTCGGTGGGTTCCTCGCTGGGTTTTTCAGTTGGTTTCTCGCTAGGTCTCTCGCTGGGCTTTTCGCTGGGTTCCTCGCTGGGTTCGCAGGGTTCCTCGGTGGGTTCCTCGCTGGGTTTCTCGGAGGGTTCCTCACTGGTTTCCTCACAGGGTTCCTCGGTGGGTTCCTCGCTGGGTTTCTCTGAGGGTTTCTCAGTGGGCGGACGTGGAGGTATTGGAGGGAATGGTGGCCAAAAGGGAGGTATAAACGGTGGCACAAATGGTGGGAAAATAGGAGGTCCAAATGGTGGTGGGAAAAATGGTGGTCCATATGGTGGAGAAGCTGGTGGTCCATATGGTGGCAACACTGGTGGTCCATATGGTGGCAAAGCAGGTGGTCCATATGGCGGCAATGCTGGTGGTCCATGTGGTGGCAATGCAGGTGGTCCATATGGTGGCAAAGAAGGTGGTCTATATGGTGGAGAAGCTGGGGGTCCATATGGTGGCAAAGCAGGTGGTTGATATGGTGGAGAAGCTGGTGGTCCGTATGGTGGCAACACTGGTGGTCCATATGGTGGCAAAGCAGGTGGTCCATATGGCGGCAATGCAGGTGGTCCATGTGGTGGCAATGCAGGTGGTCCATATGGTGGCAACGCAGGTGGTTTATATGGTGGAGAAGCTGGTGGTCCGTATGGTGGCAAAGCAGGTGGTCCATATGGCGGCAAAGAAGGTGGTTTATATGGTGGAGAAGCTGGGGGTCCATGTGGTGGCAATGCAGGTGGTCCATATGGTGGCAAAGAAGGTGGTTTATATGGTGGAGAAGCTGGGGGTCCATATGGTGGCAAAGCAGGTGGTTGATATGGTGGAGAAGCTGGTGGTCCATATGGTGGCAAAGCAGGTGGTTTATATGGTGGAGAAGCTGGTGGTCCATATGGTGGCAAAGCAGGTGGTTTATATGGTGGAGAAGCTGGTGGTCCATATGGTGGCCAAGCAGGTTGCCCATGTGCTGGCTTTACCCCATTTTCCCTCTGTGCGGGTAGAGCGAGCGCCACGACGCCGATAGTTGCGATCAAAATGAGTGTCTGCAAACAAGAGAAAAGTGACGTCACATTCTGTGTCATTAATTGACCCTGTGATTGGTCAGTATCTCTCAGCGCGAAGATTTTATAAGGACTGAACAATTCGTGAATGAAAAATAAAATGTCTCTGAAAAGTTAGCGAAATGTATACAGTTTGGTGCTGACAGTACAGAACTGATTACTGCATGACAGAAGTTCCATGCGTTGGTGAGAGGGAAGGTTCACCGTGGATTGCACACCGCAGCCTTGAACTCGCTGCAAAATGCGCTGAAAATCCGACCACAATGCCGCTCCCTCATACAGCGCTCCATGTTCGAATGTGCCTGTGAACTGTTACACAGAAGCTGCACGATCACGATTCGGCTTGCAGAGCGTCGTTTGTGACAATAATTTCTACAGCGTGAAGCGGAGGGGACGCAGGATAAGAGAGGCTCTATTAGGACATTCCGGGCCGAAGCAAAGTGGAAATTTGCCCCCAGGACACAAATTACTCTGACTCGTCTCCCCCCCGGCCACTCGAAACAGATCGAAATTTATGAAAGGACGTTGTCACGTCTAATTAGAATTGTGGGCCCTGTCACGAATACGGCCGTTGAAGTCTTAATTCCTAAATCAGTTTCATATATTGGATTGCATAAATGTTCAGATAACTAGTAATGAACGCTCTACATATCAACAATAGTTCTGCAGGAATCAGTTTTCTGTTATCCATAGTTGAATGCGGTGATGTTACGCCGTGTAGTCTTATAAAGTTGCCCAAATTCTGGATGAAACATACTGCCAGCATGTTCAGGGTGGAAACGTAAGGCAGGCAAATAAGCAGCGAGAAACAAGAAGCAAAATTCTATAAAATATTTTTGCCATTCCGATGGGCTGCAATGCCCAGCTTTCACCATACCAGTTTCGGTTTGAATGCGTTCTGCCACTTACCTCGTAACGAGCCATTGCGAAGTCCGCTGACAAACGAAGAGGACCCAGCCTTATATAGGCACCCGTCTGTTTGAGCAGGTGTCCCGCAGGTCAAGCGATCCATTTGGGCCGTGACGCACTGAGGGGGTGGGGCCACTGAATCACCAGATTTGATACAGATGTGCAAAGAAATCCTTTCGTTATGCCTGTTTGTGTTGGCACCCTGAAATAATAATTGCATCAGCACCTTAGCACCTGAGCAGACAATTTGTTTTTGTGCCCATTTACATGCATAAGATACATACGTGTAGGAGATGGACAGGGGATATATTTGCCCTTAATAAGTCAATAATATTGCATGTGCTGGAGATGTAACGTTGTGTACTTACGCAATTATATTTGGGGAGGGCAGGAATTCTGTTTTATACCAAACATGTTTACTGGATTGACATTCGCGTGCTCTCAGTCTGTTAGAGTATCCACTATCGGTTGCTTGGCAGCGGCTTGCAACGGCGAAGATATCCTTCCTCTGGTTTGCCAAAGTATCTGCGGCCTCAACTACAAACTTCTCACAGCGATAGCCCACAACGAGGAACTGCAGTTATATGTAGAACCTGCTATCTTACCAATGCACTCTTTACTAACTGCAGCTTCCAATTACTCCTGTTCGTAATATCCCTGTAATTGTTGTGTTCGTGTCTTTGGCGGAACCGTTACCTAGCAGCGCCTATTGTATAATTTTGTAGCGTTTTAGAATTGGCCTTTGAATTACAAATGTGCATTTTCTTCTAATTTTAGGGTGATACATAAATATTTATTATCTTACCGCATAAAGATCTACAGATCTGACCTATGTACAAAAGGCGCTCGAAATTATCCAGCATTTGATGTAATATGAAATTTTCAACCTAGCAATGAACGGTGTTTTGTAACATGGAAATCAGTCCTTCCTGTTCCCGAGCGCGCTAGTATCGCGTTATTCGTAATCATGCTCCAGTTTACACAAGATTGCCTGCAAAGTAAACTGTATGTAGAAAAACGCATAAAATCAGCGTTTATTTCTTACTGAAATATTTTGGGTTGTGGTCACAGAGGGTCGGGTTTGTGCCTATTCTCAAACGCGATGGGCTCCTTGATTCAAAAGAATTTTTCAACCAGTTGTATTATAATGGTTCACGTTTGGAGGGGAAACGTCGACGGCATATATCTGTGCGTTCTTCCGAGGACATTGACGCTGTAACCCCAGTAATTGAACAAGGAAGGCTGCAGCACAGCTAGGGAAATTGAAAAGTGATATGAATTTGTATCCATAGATTTTTTTTTTATTTTAGATTTTAGCAATCAGAATATTACACAATTCTATAAGCTAAAGTGCTGATTACTCATTAGATATACTAATGACTAGTGGCGTGAACAGGTTGATATCCAGCGAAATCACCTGTATAATCTATAATTAGTATCTATACATTAACTTAAGAGTAGTTCACTTGGCCACAGTTTTTTGAGTCTTTTGTTGCTTACTGGTTCCAGGAGTTGTTCCATGAGCTGATTGGGGTGGTTTTCTATGGAGTTATGATGTGTGATGGCTTTCTTGCGTATTGCTTCCTGCACGGTTGGTACCTGTAGATCTGTATGTAGTGTATGATTTGTTACGTACCAGGGAGCATTAACAATTTGACGGAGTATCTTGGATTGAGATCTTTGTATGATTGCAACATTTGATTTAGTTGATCAGCCCCATAATTCTAGTCCATATGTCCAGATTGGTTTGATAATTGTTTTATATATTAGAAGTTTGTTGTCTGTAGATAGTCGTGAATTTCTTCCCAGTAACCACTGTAGCTCCATTGTCTTGATGTTTATTTGTTTTTTCTTTTTTGCGAGATGTTGTTTCCATGTCAGTTTAGCATCCAAGTGTAGGCCTAGATATTTTACTGTTTGCTTTTGTGGTATCTGTATGTTGTTTATTGTGACTGCTGGGCATATTTCTTTTCGGAGGGTGAATGATATATGTGCGGATTTATTCTCGTTCACTTTCACTTTCCATTTTGTTAACCACTGTTGGAGAGTATTTAAGTAGTTTTGTGTAGTAGTTGAGGCTGTTTGAGGATCTGCGTGGCTAGTAAGGATGGCCATATCGTCTGCGAATGTCCCTATTAGGACATTTTGTGCCATCGGTAGATCTGACGTGTACAGGACATACAGCAGTGGTCCAAGGACGCTGCCTTGTGGTACTCCTGCACCGATTGGAAAGTAGTCAGATTCCTCTTCATTTACTTTGGTTTGAAAGGGTCTCCTACTCAAGTATGATTTTAGAAGATTGAAGGAAGCCGGTGGAAATACATGTTTGATTTTGTAGATAAGTCCAGGGTGCCAGACCTTATCGAAAGCCTGACTGATGTCGAGGAATACTCCGCTGCACTATTGTTTGTGTTCGAACGTTTTGTTTATGGTTTGTATAATTCTGTGAACTTGTTGCACGGTGGAGCTTAATTTCATCAGCTATTTCTTTTTGCGTGAATGCTTTGATGGTTGTATGTGTTATAGGTGGGTTTAATAGACTTTTTTTTCTATTTCTTGGTCGATTACTGTATCTGTTGGTTGGAATACGGAAGCCAAGTGTTCTGCAAAAAGTTTAGCTTTCTCAGCGTCATTTTTTGCCCATGGTTCATTGGTGTTTTTTCTTATTGGTGGCGTTGGAGTTTTAGGTTTTTTTGAGTTCTTGATTGGTTTCCATATCGAATTATCTGTTCTACTCAGTTTCGTTGTGTATTGCTCAAATTCTTCGCTCCTGACTTTTTTGAGCTTGTTTTTTAATTTATGACTTGTGTGGTTGTAAGCCCATTTATCAGCTGGTGTGTGGGTTCGTTGCCATCTTGATCTGGCTGTCCTTTTTTCCGCTATTAGTTTTTTAATTTCAAGCGGTATGTCTTGGTTTATTTTCCGTATATGAAGTTCTGGCGTTGACTGTTGTGCAGCTTGTTGTTGTTTGTTTATGAATGTTTCAGTAGTGTACTCGATTTCTTCTGTCGTCTTCAGTCGAATTTTTAGGTCGATGCTGTTGTAAGTATCCCAATTTGTTCGAGAGTTGAGTAGTTTAGGTGGAGGTTTCTTGTATATTACTGATGTTCCAATCGTTGCTATAATTGGAGAGTGGTCAGATGATAAGTCGTAATTGGGTACGATGTCAGTGTATGTTGAATTGATTCCATTTGTAATGTAAAAGTCTAGTAGGTCAGGAATTTTTTGTGGGTCAGTTGGCCAATACGTTGGGGTGCCTGTTGATAAGTATGAATGTCTACTGTGTTCTAAAGTTTTTAGAAGTTCTCTCCCTTTGGTTGTTGCCAGGCGTGAACCCCACCTGGTATGTTTGCTATTATAATCTCCTCCGGCTATGAATTTATTGCCTAATGTTTGGAAAAATTCTTGGAATTGATTCATTTTAATATTGTATCGTGGTGGACAATAAACTGCTGCAATTGTCAGCTCATATGATAATGTAGTTACTCTTATTGCGGTGGACTGTAGGAAATTTTTCTGGTATTTCGGTATCTCATAGTGTTGGATCGTACTTTTGATGAGAATCGCAGTACCGCCGTGGGCGGAGCCGTCAGGATGATTGGTATTATATGTTACATAGTTTGGTATTTTGAAGTAGGTTCTTACTGTGAAGATCCATAGAAAATGACAGCGTTACCTAAACTTAAATTTAAACAAACATTGGAGAATTTAATTTACTGAGTAGGCTCAGAATAATGAGGTATTGTTCAACAATGTTTGGTTTTCTGATGATGCACACTGCCACTTGGATTTTGTGTTTATTAAACAAAATGTGCAATTTTGGGTTATGAGAGAATCCACATTTGAATGATGAGAATGACAGTATGGGGCGCCATCTCAAGTCGCGGACTGCTAGAGCCAGGTATCTTTGAAGGGCCAGTGAACAGTGAGCACTAATTATGCATGTTGCGCCAGACTTTTGTGCCTCACCTTCTTCTTAGATGTTTGGCGTTATAAACAGGGTGAGTCGTTGTTGCATGCTGGAGCCATGCCCCACCCAGCGAATGTCGTTTTGGATTTTCTGCATGACATTTTAGACTCGTGTATTATCTTAAACCGAGATGCTGATCGTTTCCCAAGTGTACAGAAGTAGTTCTTATTTAAACCCATATGGCTACCTTATTTGGGGTTTACTTAACAGAAGGATTTTCCAAAATAGACGCAGACAATGATGGCATCGAGAGCAGTAATCACTGAGGCGTGCAAGGAGGTAACTGATGATGTGTGCCGTGGAGTAATCAACAACAACACGGCCGATGTTGAAGAAGTTACCAGGCGTAACTGCGTTGTTACTGTATTTCCCTCCCCCTCCTTGTCTCAGATCCCTACCGAAGTTTCCATTTTTCGTCATTGGGATCTCATGGACTAAAAAGAGAACGTTCGGTTTCAGTTTTGTCAGAAAGTTGGATGCAGACTTTTACCCCCCCCCCTCGGTCGTTGGTTATATGTGAAGCTTCCTGTTATCAACTTAACACAAAAGAATTTCGTTCAGACTTTCGTGTTTCGATATTGACGATGGTTGCCTTCATCAATGACCAGATCTTCAGCGTTTCTTTTCGTTGTCATTCTAAAATTGGTGCAAACAATTTGTCGCTGTTCCCTAACACTTTAATCAGTCTCGTTAACCTCCCATCCTATTTTGAAAAAATATAACAGAGCTTATGAGATCATCTTGTTGTTGAGCCGTCCTTCCTCACGCGTGTACCCACTCGTCATGTGTAGATTACGTAAGAAGGCAGGCGGAAGGGCCACAGGAAACATCTTGCTTGCTGACGTGGTGTTCGGAAACCTCCCTAAGTTGAGATAGGGATCTCGGGGGGAAGAAAACCGAAAATGCAATTCAGACAGGAATATAATGGAGTAGTAAACAAGCCGGGCTTGCGACGAGCTGATCACCCGCCCAAGGAGTCCTACCGAATGTGTAGGATCTAGAAAAACGGAAGTGAACGGAGAAGTTCATGGAGGTAGGCCTAAGCCCACTGGGGCTGTACGAGTAGTGCCAAGGAGAAAAAACAAAAAACAAAAGAAGTCGGGCTGTGGAGGTATAACCATGTTACCAAGGCACTATATATAGTAACATAATAAGAGATAAGCCCATAGGCGTAAAAGAAAATTATACAAATACAGATCAAATGATTAATACAGACTGTCTCGAAAAGGTACTACACACGAACAGAATAAAAGTCGCAGACGCGACACTGAACTCGAAGTACAGTCCCTGTGTAATAAGAGTAGAAACCAAACAGTTCTTCCTCGGAACGAGGCATAACTTTCCTACTATAAGTCGCGAGGGCTCAGTTCCCCAGGGGCCGTACAGCAGGGCCAAGACGACATTTCAGAACAAATGAGGTTAAACCGAAACAAAATTTTATAGTCAAGGCCAGAACCTGCTCACACGAGGACCACCAGAGAAAGAGAGCAAGCGACCGGCCGCACACACTGTTGCCGGACAGAAGGGCGAAGGAGAAGAAAAAAAGGGGGTGTACACGTAACAACCACGTCAACAAAGAGTTCAATAGCAAAGAAGGAAACAATGCTTCTGCGGAACAATTAGGTCGCCGGAAAGAGTACAAAGATCGTATTCATAAAGAACCGTTAAACACGGTTCAGGATCTCTCCCTGATATTAAAAAAAAAAAAACCACACGAAGAGCAACTCTGGTAGTCCGGCATAATAATCCCGACACGATAACTCCCTGGGGGCTTTTCTCTTCCCACCTAACGGGGGAAACCGCAGGAAAACACTCAGTCCATTACTGCACCCTGCTATGAAGAAAGCACCGGGAGGGAGACCCCCAGGGAAGTCACCTTCGCGGAGGACGGCTAAATCAAATCAGTCCAAATCTCAAGCGTCACCACCATTCTCACTCCCAGCCACGCACACCACTAAAGCTGGGGGTGGGAGGACATAACTTCCGGGCCGTTATCCAAGAGCCCCAACTGCAGTCGAGAATGTCCAGACGTCGAACAGGAAGAGATGTAGCTACACTCCGACCCCCTTGGGACCCAGGGATTCGGAGGCGTCAAAGAACAGCTTCGTCGAAACTCTCCAGCGTCCCCAAGCCAATAAGGAAGGGATAAAGGAAAGTGTAGTCAATAACACAACTGCAACATAAAACGAACGGCAGCACAGCGCAATTCCCTGAGAAAAGTTTACAAAAAATAATAATAATAATAATTACAAGGGCACGCGCCCTAATCTGCATTGAAATATCTCTTTAATTGCGAAACATGAGCCTTTGTAACTAGCACACCAGAGTCAGGATTAGTCAGTTGTGCGGTGACCTTAGTCAGAAATCTAGCAATTCGATCTTGGCCGACGGCTTCAGGGCTTTCAAACTCTGAAGGTGGAGTTCTACGAGGACCAGATATCCAACCTTAAACACTGGCTCGCGTCATATCGCCTGGCAACCCTATCCCTGGCCCTTTTCACATTTGCCAAGACCCGTTCCCAAAATACCTTAGTGTCCTGAGGGGTCTTCTGCAAATCTAGCTCAGAGAACTGCCACTTCAATCCCAAGGGGTGGTTCAGTTCGCGCCCTGGGAATAACAAGGCAGGTGTAGAGCCAGTACTCTCATGCCATGCGGTGTTAAACGCCATGCTGTTAGATGGGAGACTCGTCCCATCGAGTGTGTTGGAGATTATGGTAGATGGTTAAGGCCGCCTTCAAATTTCAATTGAATCGCTCCATCTGAGAAGCCGGGGGATAATATGGAGATATCGTGACATGCTTTATCGGCCAGGAAAAACAAGTGTTATAAAACAAACGGGACTTAAAATCCCACCTCATTGTCGGATACTATACACTTCGGGACTCCAAAACAAGGAAAATACTTTCCGACGAAGCACGAAACCACTGCCTCAGAAGTTATCCTCTTACAGGCTACATCGCCACAAACTTGGAAAACCCGTCTAGGACAACCACGATGGTCAGGTTGCCCTGATGACTCCGAACAGTGGGGCCCACAAACTCAACAAAAAATCGCTCCATCGGCTTAGTTACAATGTGACTACTATGGAGGCCAACCTGGCTATTTTGAGCCGGCTTTGCCCTCTGATATTCTTGACGCTGCCTGACATATTTAAGTACATCAGGCCTTATGCCCGGCCAATAAGAGACGTTGGATATCCGTTGACGGGTCTTGGCCACTCCCAAGTGCGCGCTCAAAATTGAGTCATGAAAGTACTTGAGTATCGTGGTCCTCAAACCTTGGAGAACCAAATACCTCTGGGTCTTAGTCCTAGGAGAGAAATAAACAAGTGTGTCGTTCGCCAATTTGAATTTACGAACAGCAGGATCTCGCTGCTTAAGCTTTCCATACACCTCGCTACAACAGGCATCCTTAATCTGTTGCTCCCTGATGGACTGAAAGGCAGCCGGCAAATGTTGGAGGACTGTTTGGGAGGGTCTTCAGACTGACGAGTTAAGCAGTCAGCCACAATGTGACTTTCCCCTGGAATATGAACTTCGTTGAATTTATACGTAGCAAGTCGCAAGATCCACCTCTATATACGGCCTAGTTCTTTAATATGCCTCAACAACCAGGACAGAGCCTGATTATCCGCATGGAGGGCGAATTCCTTATGTTCAAGGTAGACGCGAAATTTTTCACATCATCAAACTACAGCAAGGAATTCCTTTACATCGACGGGGTATTTACGTACAGAAGTATTAAGTACACGACTAGCGAAGGCTATGGCAGCCAATCGCTTCCCTTGTTGTTGGTTAAGGACAGCCGAAATGGCAACGTCACTCGAATCACAGACCAACACGAACTCTTTCGAGAAGTCCGGAACTTGTAAGACGGGGGCGTAGAAATAGAAATTATGAGCTGCTCACAGGCTCTCCTCTGAGGTTCATCCCACACAAACGCAGCCTTCTTAGGTTTTAACGCATGGAGTGGTTCCGCTAATTGTGAAAAATCCTTCACAAAATATCCGTAAAATACAATCATACCAAGGAGACGGCGTACTACCTTCAGGTTCTTTGGGGGTGGGACAAGTGAACAATCGCTTCCACCCTCTGCGGCAAAATCTTAATCCCTTTCACAAGTAAGGAATGACCTAGAAATTTAATTTCACATTGAGCCAGATGAACATTATCACGGTTCAAGGTGAACCGGCCTTCTCAAGGCGACCAAATACTTCCTTTAAATTGCCTAAGTGTTCTTCCATTTTTTTTTATTTAAGATAGATTCATACAATCTGTCCAATTAAGGACAATGAGCACTTTTGGTGACTATGTCATTAACAGTGTTAATAAGGCTGTCCCAGTAGATGCCTTAAGATTTGTGGCATGTATACTCTTAAAACTAGCTAAATCTATCAGACAGGTCTGACGGTTTGAATCTTTTTAATCTCCTAACTTCATCTTCATGGGTTAGTAGTGAGGCTGCGAGTTCGTTTGGATGTATTTGTAGTCTCCGACTGTACTTAGCACTACACTTTTTAATTTCTTCTCGCACTGTAGATACACTTAAGTCCTTATGTAACACTGTATTGGGCACATACCAGGGCGCATCAACTATTTCTCTGAGAACCTTGTTCTGAAATCGTTGTAGTATTTCCAGGTTTGAATTGCTGGCTGTTCCCCACGGTGATATACCATACGTCCATATAGGTTTGAGTATTGCCTTGTAGAGTAAGAGTTTGCTATTAAGAGATAGTTGTGATCTTCTTCCGATTATCCAGTACAATTGCCGAATTTTCAGGCCCAATTGTTTTCTTTTGCTGAAGATATGTTTCCGCCATGTTAGCCGGCGATCTAAATGTATGCCAAGATACTTGGCTACATCTGCTTGCGGTAGTTGTGAGTCATTTAGTGTAACTGGCGGACATTGTCCTTTTTTCATAGTAAATGTTACCTGGACCGATTTGCTCTCATTGACTTTGATCTTCCACTTTCTTAGCCATTTTTGCATGTCATGTAGGTTTTCTTGAAGACATCTAGATGCCGTAGCAGGATCCATATGGGTTGCTAAAACAGCGGTGTCATCAGCATATGTTGCAGTCATGGTCATTTCGGTAGTAGGTAGGTCTGCAGTGTAAAGGAGGTATAGTAACGGGCCTAGTACGCTGCCTTGAGGTACCCCAGCTAGTATAGGGTAGATTTCAGTGTAGAAATCTTCATGTTTGACGAAGAAATATCTTTGCGTAAGGTAAGATTTTAAGATGGAGAACATATTATGGGGCAGATTTGACTTTAGTTTGTAACAGAGTCCCTGGTGCCACACCTTGTCAAATGCTTGGCTAATATCGAGAAAGGCTGCTGTACAGAACTTCTTTTCTTCTAGGGCGTTGGAGGCTTCTTTCACTACTCTATGTACCTGTTCAATAGTACCGTGCTTGCTTCTGAAACCAAACTGATGGCTTGGTATTAATTTCTGTTCTTCTAAGATTGGTGTGAGGCGTTTCAGCAAGAGTTTTTCTAAGACTTTTGAAAGGACTGGTAGAAGACTTATAGGTCTATACGATGCAATCTCTCTGGGATTTTTCGCCGGTTTAGGAACCATGATGATTTGCGCTATTTTCCATTGAATGGGGAAGTGCTCCACTCTCAACACTGAATTGAAGATCATCGTGATTACGTGAAAACACTTCTCAGAGACTTCCTGTAGGACCTTCCCTGTAGTTATGTCATACCCAGGCGCTTTATTTGCGTTGATTTCTTTTTGTATGACTTGTCTGACTTCTTTAATTTTGAATTTTTTTATGGGTGGGGCCATCTGATGCGGTGCTGCAAGGACCCTATTGATCGCCTGCTGGTCTTCTAGGGTACTTTCGATGTCGTTGGGGAGAAATACATTTTGCAAATGCTTGGCAAATGCCATGGCCTTTTGTTCATTGCTTCTTGCCCACTTATCGTCAGAGGTTTTGACTGGCGGTATTGATTGTTGCGGTCTTTTAAGTCGCTTCGTTGCCTTCCATAGCGAATAATCTGTTGCCGTGGTGGCAGTTAAACCAGCCAGATACGTCTGTACGGAATCATCTTTTAGTTTCTGTAGCAAGCTTTTAAGGTCTTTTGTAAGTTTATTAAGCTTTTGTTTGTCAGGCTGTGCTCGTGTTAACTGCCACCTTTTTCTTGCTTTTCTTTTTTCAGCTATCTTTTGTTTTACAATAACTGGACATTCCTCCTTGCAATGGGTGTGCTGTTGGACGGGTGTAGCCTGCCATGCTGCTGTTTGAATGGCTTTAGTTAGGTTTTCAACTGCTGTTTCAATATCCATTGCAGTTTTTAGTGGAATATCTATAGCAATTATTTCGTCCAATTTTTCTCTGAAATAATTCCAGTTTGTACGCTTGTTATACAGTGACGGCCCTTTTTCTTTTTCAATTATGTGTGAATAGAGGGTTACTAGAAGTGGGGTGTGATCTGAGGAAAGGTCTAAGGATGATTCTATCGAGAATCGTTTCATCTGAATTCCTTTGATTACACAGAAATCGAGCAGATCTGGTATTTTCTTGGTGTCAGTGGGCCAGTATGTCGGTTGCCCGGTGGATAAATAACTTAGGTTATTGTTTCCCAGAGCGGTCAGCAGCTCTCTCCCTTTAGTATTAGTGATTCGTGATCCCCACGCTGTATGCTTGGCGTTAAAATCACCAGCTACTATAAACCTATTGCCCAGTGTTCTGAAGAATTTTTCATAGTCCTTACGGTTGTTATTATGTTTTGGTGGGCAATAGATTGCAGAGAAGGTTAGATCACCGGCATAGTTTTGAACGGTTACACTGGTAGCTTGAATATTTTCTTGTTTGTACTCCATTCTTTCGTAGTGCTGAATGTTTCTTCTGATAATTACTGCAGTGCCATCTGGGTGTTGTGTATGACATATATTGTAGTTTGGTAATTTGAGATGAGTCCTGTCAGTGAAGTGTGCTTCAGAAATCAGCATGATGTCAATGCAGTTGTTTTGTAAGAATATTTTGAGTTCCTGTGCGTGTTGTGACAGCCCATTGGCATTCCACACTCCGATTTGGAGAATTTGTACCGCCATTAAGCAATTTTAGTTATGAGCGTTGTGAGAAGGTTTAACATTGTGCCCAACTGTTCCATTAGCTTTTTCATCATTTGGGTTAGTTCTGCCAATTCAGTGGCTGGTTGTGTCATTACTGAGGCATTGTATTGATTGACTTCAGGGATCGTTTGTGTGGGTTGTATATGTTGTTTTAAGAACTTGGGCAAATGTTTCTCCCTGTAGTGTAGTTTTTGTTGGTGATTTTATTCGTTCTCGCATCGCTGGGTATATCTTTTGCTGCAGCTGTTTGTGTATCATGCATCCCCTATAGTTTGCAGGGTGATGCTCGTTACAGTTTACGCAGCGGACCTCTTCGTCTCTTGTTTTCCTGGGACAATCACTGGTCAAATGATTTTCTGCGCATTTAACGCATCGAGGGTTGTTATAGCAGTAATTCTTCGTGTGGCCATATCTTTGGCATCTCGTGCACTGAGGTATCTCTCGTTTAGCATGTGGTGCTTCAAATTGGACACAAGTATTCATGAGTAACTTTATGTTATATATGTCCTTATTATTAGCCTTTGGCTTTAGGTCCACATAGAATATTGGTAAGGGATTTTTAGTCTTCCTTTGTTTTACGTTCCAGATGTTGGTAACTTCGTGACCTTTTGATTCAATACTAGTTTTAATCTCATTTAAGTCTGTTGTCGGATGGACATTTTTTAAGACTACTCTAAAGCTTCTATCTTGTTTTGGTTTATACGAGTAAAATTATGTTTTTTTGTCAATTAGGGATTTTAGGATCGTACTGTAAACTGTACTTTCTAAGGGCTGTACTTTGACTTGATCAGAGCTCAGAGTTTTGATGTTATATTTTTGATTTGCTATCTCATCAAGTAATTCGATTAGAGGTTTGATGTTTTTGACACATGCGATGAATATAGGAGGGGGTTTAGGTTCCCTGGTTTTTGAACTGTCTTCTTGTACTGAGTCCATTTCTTCTTCTGAGAGGGCACGGTACCTGTTACTAGTTGACACTGCCTCTCCGAGCCAGTAGTCGTTCACTTCATGATCTCTCGCTCTCTTCCTGGCGCGTGGATCAGTTTGCCAGTCGTTTCCTTGTTTGGGTAGAGCTTGAAAATTGTGATTATAATACTGCATTTGGCTGGTCATTTGCACGTTCTGTTGAGGTTGACTGCAATACATGATGGGATTCTGAGAGACACCTTGTTCGGTGGCAGGAGGCTGCATGTATGATGTGGGTATCGGTATATTTATATATGATGATGGTGTATTATGATCTGTGTAATCATTCATGTTTGATGGTGGTGAATGTATATAGTTGTTGGGGTAGGCCATGGCCACGGCCATGCACTTATATAGTACTATGCACTAGAAGATTGTTCCACTTTTATCAAGCATTATCGAGAAAATAAACAAGATTGAACATTCCGATATATAGTTCACGTAATGATTCACTCACTGTGCCCACTTAGACTTTAAGTCTACGTAACTACCAACACTGCTCTTCGGAGCAACGACATATACACGTCCGCACAGCATAGGACTTCTCGTCCAACTCGTTCTTCCATGGAACGAGAATACACTAACAACTCATCCATGAAATTGTAAACATATTGTGACATGTTGCGCAAACGAGAACCCCCCACCCCCACCAGCAGCAGTGACGCGGCGGGTGAGTCAGCGCTCCCCTCCCCCTCCTCCGCATGGTAACGCAACAGGATTGGTACCGTAGTAACAACGGTTACTACCGCTAGCGTTGCTAGCAACACAGCGCCAGGCAACAAGGCCGTTTTCTGTATTGTCCGATCGAGGCTACATGAGGAGCAGCAAAGGCTATTCACAGTCAGTTGTACTGTGACAGTCGCCGAGTGCGTTATCAACGACTTCTCAGTTCGCAAGTTACGAGCTACAGCCGCGTGTGCGATAACCAGTGATAACCAGTCATATCTGGAGTGTGTAATTCAGAGAGACTTGAATAGCTCCCGCATTATTAGTACGTGAAGACTCTCGAAGAGAGTGTTAAGAGATTTTGTTCTAGGGTTTGTAAAGTGTGGAAACCCGTAACATTGTAATAATTAATTGTAGCCGTTATTTGAAGATTGTTAAATAAACCAATTAACCATCTCTACGGCGTATTCGGTAACGTAAACACGTTACAATATTTATTTTTCAAATGTCCAAACAGGGAATCTACTACCCGAAAAAGCACTTGACAGCCAACGCTCATTCCCATGGGTAGCTTAGTATATTCACACAGACCAAATGTAGTAGAAAAGGCCGTTGCCTTACGGCCTTGGCGGACAATGGGATCTGGTAGTAAGCTGAATTAAGATCCAAGATGGAAAAGGCCTTAGCTCCCGAAAATAGGCAGAAGCATGTTCAAGACTAGGCATAGGAAACGCATCAAAGTCAACCTTCTTATTAAGAAGACGATAATTTACAATCCGATACCTGACTTGAGGCTTAGGAACTAAGAAGCCTGGACTCGCATATTGAGAAAAAATTTCCTTACCACTCCCTTTTTCAGCAAATCCTGAACAATATCGCACAGGGTTCGCAAACGGGACCATCGGTCAGATCACGCTGACATACCATCCCTTTCTCCGTACCCAATTGGTCAGAAAACAGCTTCGGAAACGTTAATAGCAGATGTTCAAGCTTACGTGAGTCAGAAAAGCTCAAGGGCGAAGTATAGGCCGCTAGCTTGTTCAAGGCTTCTTCCGAACAAGGAAAAATTAAATGAGAATGCTGTATGGAAAAGTCTAATGACTCAAAATCATACCGACAAGAATGCTCAAAGGCGAAAGTGTAAGAGGAAATCGCAAAATCGAGTCACCATTTAGCAAATGACAAAAAATCAGTTCCCAGAATACGGGGGACGGAAGAATTGTCAAAGAATAGAAATGTATACTTCGAGGAAAAGGAATGAACCTTGATTTGAAGCGAGAAGGCCTCTTTAATCACACAGCTCTGGCCACTAGCCATGTAAACAGTACGGTTCGTCGTTTGTACCAGACAAGGCAAACTTAGGGTCTGGATCTATTGAAATACACCTCGTCTAATAAAAGAGAATGAGAAACCGAATCCAAGATGGCCGGCGAACAGTAGTTCTTAATGGTTAACATAACCGAAGGATTAAAACCAGCTGCCATTACAGGAGAGACTCGACACCGAGGCTGTTCACTCTGAGGCGCTCGGACCTCTGCACCATCTTTCACTGCCGAGCGCCTCTTTCGTTTCCCTGTTTTCTAGACAATCCTTCCTAACCTGACCCATTCCGGGACACTTCCAGCACCTTATAGCACGGCTGGCTAACAGCCGGAGAGGTCTCCCCAACTGCTATACTAACGGGATGCGAAACACGCCAAAGTGGCATTAGGAAAATTCCCTCCGAACGTCAATAGCCCGTCCTTCGACTACTTGACTCGGAAGCAAATATAATTCTTTCATAGACTTGGGTTCAGAAACAAACACCAACTGAGAACGTACACGAGGATGAATATTTTGAACCATACGGCGGACCAATACAGACTCAGGGACTTGACTGTCACGGTGGTGATTTGTTTATCCCTGTTACAAGCCATGGAGGCCCATAGGATTGTGAGACGTCGAGGCTCCTGAATATACTAGACAGTGGTCTTTACCCACCAGGAATCTTCCTGTAACTCATTTCTGTTAGTGACTTTGTAAACCACAGTTCCATAATGCGGTTAGAAGGATTAGGTAAATTGAAAATCTGTTACCGTGGTCGGGAATAGAACGCACGACCTTGTGGCCTGTAGCACAGTTCCTCAACCAACTACTCCATCGCGTGCCCCTATCAGCGATATTCGATATATTGTGACAGAGAGGCACAAAGTGCGGTTCTGAGTGGCTTGGACCTTATTCACTCTCTATAAGGGATGCTATATATACGCACACACACGTAAACATACACACGCGATAAAGACGACTCGCCGAGCTACTGGTTGGTTCATGTGTACTTGTGTGCGTATGCACGCTACATCGTGTGTTCTGTTGAGCAGGAACGGAAGGACGTGACATGGCGGTAATGCTTCACAATTCTTTTTCTTAGGAATTTGAATGGAATGTGGGACGGAACCCAAGCTATACTGACTTGCGGGTTTAGAATGAAGTGTAAAATGTAAGAGGAAGCAAACTGTATATATAGAATAACCGAAGAGCTGAAAGGGAGGGGTCGAGTAGATGAAAGATTGCCTTGAAGATGGTAGTTTTGTATGTAAGTTTGTAACGGCATTACGAATGTTCCCTGCATGACGAGTTAGAGGAAAGGAAGTCATTAAAATTCTGTCAAAGAATGCAAAAGTCTGCTTACGAATGTATACATAATGTAGAGTCGGACACATTTACAGAGGACAAACGAATATATTGTGTTTGAAAGGGGGGGCGAGGGGGCAGAAATGAGAACACGATATCTGGTATGCAACGTATATTTCCATTCTTAAAATGTAACAGACAGTTTTAAAGTTGACGTACAGCGCCGGACAAAAAGAACAGACCCCAAGGGTTGCAGCATATGGTCTCCAGTCTGTTGAACTTCCGGAGGGACGTTAGTGTTCTGTTAATTAGTCGTGGGTTATTCATAAGGTTTCTCGCCGGGATTCTCACCGGGATGCTCGCCGGGTTTCTCGCTGGGTTCCTCGCTGGGTTTTTCAGTTGGTTTTTCGCTGGGCTTTTCGCTGGGTTTCTCGCTAGGTCGCTCGCTGGGTTTTTCGCTGGGTTCCTCGCTGGTTTCGCAGGATTCCTCGGTGGGTTCCTCGCTGGGTTTTTCAGTTGGTTTCTCGCTGGGCTTTTCGCTGGGCTTCTCGCTAGGTCTTTCGCTGGGTTCCTCGCTGGGTTCGCAGGATTCCTCGGTGGGTTCCTCGCTGGGTTTTTCAGTTGGTTTCTCGCTAGGTCTCTCACTGGGCTTTTCGCTGGGTTCCTCGCTGGGTTCGCAGGATTCCTCGGTGGGTTCCTCGCTGGGTTTTTCAGTTGGTTTCTCGCTGGGCTTTTCGCTGGGTTTCTCGCTAGGTCTCTCGCTGGGCTTTTCGCTGGGTTCCTCGCTGGGTTCGCAGGATTCCTCGGTGGGTTCCTCGCTGGGTTTTTCAGTTGGTTTCTCGCTAGGTCTCTCGCTGGGCTTTTCGCTGGGTTCCTCGCTGGGTTCGCAGGATTCCTCGGTGGGTTCCTCGCTGGGTTTTTCAGTTGGTTTCTCGCTAGGTCTCTCGCTGGGCTTTTCGCTGGGTTCCTCGCTGGGTTCGCAGGATTCCTCGGTGGGTTCCTCGCTGGGTTTTTCAGTTGGTTTCTCGCTAGGTCTCTCGCTGGGCTTTTCGCTGGGTTCCTCGCTGGGTTCGCAGGGTTCCTCGGTGGGTTCCTCGCTGGGTTTCTCGGAGGGTTCCTCACTGGTTTCCTCGCATGGTTCTTCGGTCGGTTCCTCGCTGGGTTTCTCTGAGGGTTTCTCAGTGGGCGGACGTGGAGGTATTGGAGGGAATGGTGGCCAAAAGGGTGGTATAAATGGTGGCACGAATGGTGGTAAAATAGGTGGTCCAAATGGTGGCGGGAAAAATGGTGGTCCATATGGTGGAGAAGCTGGTGGTCCATATGGTGGCAAAGCAGGGGGTTTGTATGGTGGTAAAGCAGGTGGTCCATATGGCGGCAATGCAGGTGGTCCATGTGGTGGCAATGCAGGTGGTCCATATGGTGGCAAAGCAGGTGGTTTATATGGTGGAGAAGCTGGTGGTCCGTATGGTGGCAACACTGGTGGTCCATATGGTGGCAAAGCAGGTGGTCCATATGGCGGCAATGAAGGTTGTCCATGAGGTGGCAAAGCAGGTGGTCCATATGGTGGCCAAGCAGGTTGCCCATGTGCTGGCTTTACCCCATTGTCCCTCTGTGCCGGTAGAGCGAGCGCCACGACGCCGATAGTTGCGATCACAAGGAGTGTCTGCAAACCAGAGAAAAGCGACGTCACATTCTGTGTCATTAATTGACCCTGTGATTTTTAAGTATCTCTCAGCGCGTAGATTTTTTAAGGACTGAACAATTCGTGAAAGAAGAAGAAAATTTGTCTCAAAAGTTAGCGAAATATATACAGTTTGGTGCTGACAGTACAGAACTGATTACTGCATGACAGAAGTTCCATGCGTTGGTGAGAGGGAAGGTTCACCGTGGATTGCACACCGCAGCCTTGAACTCGCTGCAAAATGCGCTGAAAATCCGACCACAATGCCGCTCCCTCATACAGCGCTCCATGTTCGAATGTGCCTGTGAACTGTTACACAGAAGCTGCACGATCACGATTCGGCTTGCAGAGCGTCGTTTGTGACAATAATTTCTACAGCGTGAAGCGAAGGGGACGCAGGATAAGAGAGGCTCTATTAGGGCATTCCGGGCCGAAGCAAACTGGAAATTTGCCCCCAGGACACAAATAACTCCGTCTGGTCACCCCCCTGCCACTTGAAAAGATCGAAATTTATGAAAGGACGTAGTCACGTCTAATTAGAATTGTGGGCCCTGTCACGAATACGGCCGTTGAAGTCTGAATTCCTAAATTAGTTTCATGAAGTGGATTGCATAAATGTTCAGATAACTAGTAATGGACGCTCTTCATATCAACAATAGTTCTGCAGGCATCAGTTTTCTTTTAACAATAATTTAATACGGTGATGTTACGCCGTGTAGTCTTGTAAATGTTGCCCAGATTCTGGAAGAAATATACTGCCTGCATGTTCAGGGTGGAAACGTAAGGCAGGCAAATAGGCAACGGGAAACAAGTAGCAAAAAATCTATAAAATATTTTTGCCTGTCGGATGGGCTGCAATGCCCAACTTTCATTATACCAGTTTCGGTTTGAATGTGTTCTCGCACTTACCTCGTAACGAGCCATTGCGAAGTCCGGTGACAAACGATGAGAACCCTGCCTTATATAGGCACCCGTCTGTTTGAGCAGGTGTCCCCCAGGTCAAGCGATCCATTTCGGGCGTGACGCACTGAGGGGGTGGGACCACTGAATCACCAGATTTGATACAGATGTGTAAAGAAATCCTTTCGTCATGCCTGTTTTTCAGCACCTTAGCACCTGAGCAGACAATTTGTTTATGTGCCCATGGACATGCATATGATACATATTTTCCCTTAATAGGCAATAATATTGCATGTGCTAGATATGTAACTTTTTGTGCTTACGCAAATATATTTAGGGAGGGCAGGAATTCTGTTTTATACGAAACATGTTTACTGGATTGACATTCGCGTGCTCTCAGTCTGTTAGAGTGTCCACTATCGGTTACTTCGCAGCGGCTTGTAAAGGCGAAATTTTCCATCCTCATGGTTCCCAAATTATCTGCGGCCTCAGCTACAAACTTCTCACAGCGAGAGCTCACAACGAGGATCTGCAGTTATTTGTAGAACCTGCTATCTTACCAATGCACTCTTTACTAACTGCAGCTTCCAGTTTATTATTATTATTATTATTATTTGGGGAGGGCGTTTCCCCATGCACCGCGTCTTGTAGTCTATTTTGCGTCCTCCTTTTATATTCTACCAGTCGCCATGCCCTTCCGTACTGCTGCTCGCTATCAGCCCCGTCCTGCCTGCGAGGTCGGCCTCCTCTTTGGCAGTGGTCCCCGATACTTACCCATCTACCGGAGGAACTGGAAACTATTTGGCCGGGAAACTTTGCCTAATTTTGCTCAGAGGTCTCCTAGAGACATGAGGATCTTTTACGTGCCGTAAATCTACGACACGGCACACACGGCTTAAAGTCCCTCCCGGAGGACTTGTTCCCTGAATTTTTCTGCCCTTAAAAATTCCGCGAGCTCCGCCGGATTTGAACCCGCGTACTTTGAATAATGAGGTGGGAACGTTACTCCTAGACTACGGAGGCCGCTTCAGCTTCAAGTTACTCCTGTTTGTAATATCCCGACAAGGAACGCAGGGAAAACACCACCTCCAAATATAGCTATGTCCTCTTGTTGCTGTGTAATTGTTGCGTTTATGTGTTTTGGCGGAGCCTTAAATAGCAGCGCCTGTTGTATAATTTTGTAGACGCTTAGAATTAGCCTTTGAATTGCAGATGGGCAATTTATTCTGATTATGGGGTGATACATACATGTTTAATATTTTACCGCAAAAAGACCTACAAATCTGACCCTGTTACAGGGAGGCTCACGAACTTCTCAGTATTTGATTTAATATTATGTATTTAACCGGCGAACGAATTTTATTTGTAACATGAGATTAGTAGTTACTGTTCGCGAGCGCGCTAGTGTCGCGTTGTTCGTGCTCATGCGTCAGTTTTCACAAGATGGCCGGCAAAGGAATACTGTCTGTAGAAAAACGCATAAAAGCAATGTTTGTTTCTTACTGAAAGTTGCTGGGTTGTTGTTACACAGAGGCGGTTTCGTGCCTATTCTGAAACGCGAGTTGCGCCTTGATTCGAACAATTTATCAGTTTCGTATTCATTTGTGTAATAATGGTTCAAATTTTGACATGAATCGTCACGCGCCTTCTTCGAGGATCTTTGACGCTGTCAGAGTGCGCTGTGAGGTAGCCAAATAAAGTAAACAAGGAGGGCTGCAGCTGAAGTAGGGGTATGCGGGATGATCCGTGCAAGGAATATTGAATTTTTTTTATTTACATAATATTAGCAATCAGAATTACGTTTGATTGTATAAGCTAATTTGCTGTAGTATTCTTCGAGACGTGGAGAGGGCTTATCCAGAGATAAGTCCTGTTAATCCTCTCTCAGGTCGGCTGGTCAATTCCTTTCTAGTCCTCGCCCATTGTGAGGTTCCATNAATTCCTTTTCAGTCTTCGTTCATTGTGTGGTTCCAGTAACGGTTGCATTAGCACGTTCTCATGTCCTATTTTGTTGAGGTATCTTGTGCTTTTCTCTTTTATAACTTCCT
>NW_019724768.1:0-1205 GCF_002891405.2 Cryptotermes secundus | reverse complement strand
AATCTCCTACTCTACTCCATAATCAAAGCAAGTGGCCAATCCTTGCGCCCATGACAACTCTCTTCCTTAAGGTCTGCTGCGGAGAAGACTTGACAGCTACAGGACAACTCAGGTGACTCAGTCTGCAAGTTATCCCTGTAGCAGACCGTGGAGGCCCATAGCATTGTGAGACATTAAGGCTCCCACATTTTCTAGACAATTGACTCACAGATGGTGGTGAGGGTGTCAGCCTTACGCACCAGCCGCACTTTACGCCCACGAAAATTCCTGGTACTCATTTCTGTTAAGAGGCTGAGCTGACCCCAGGGCCATAGTGAGGCTGGAAGGATTAGGTAAATTGAAAAAAATTAATGACCTTGTCACGACTTCAACCCACAACCTTCCAACTTGTAGCATAGTGCCTCAACCAACTATCCTACCACTACTAATATTAAACAGTAATGATTAACGTGTTTCTACTAAAACCCCTAACAAAACTGCAGTATACGATTAAATATGGTAGACCATTTATGAAATACTTAAAATATAAACGGACAATTAAAACAAATACTAAAGTGTCAATATCTCTTAATTTGAATAGGCTTATGTGGTACATAAAGAATCTGCTAGTGACTCACAAATCTCAACTTCATTCCAAGCTCCACGTTTGCCTTCTTCTTCCTGAAGTTTCTTCCATTCAATCATTTCCGTCTCAAGTCCTGTAATGTAAATTTTGTACAAGATTAGCAGAACGCAAATGCGCAGTCCAAAAATTACCAATTCATTACTTTGAGATATACTGACACCTGAACTGCTTACCCACCAACCACTATATAAAAAATTACTGCACTGTAAAGTACTGACTACACTGTGTAGGATTTGAGCTGCTGTCAGCAGTGGTTTTGAAGAGTTCTGTCATCTGGAACATAATGCCATGTAGTCTGTCGAAAGTCAACAGACATTTTGGAGACACATGTCACCTCCATCTTCAGGGTTGAAGAATAAACCAAGCAAGAAACCAGCGCTGGCAGGTAACAAAGCCAACCTTCCTACCTGCTTCATGCTGGCTTCTTGTTTCATTTATTCTTTGACCCGGAAGATTCAGGTGACATGTTCCCCTGGAAATTCGGATGATACCCCAGAAGACAATTCTTCTGACTATACTGATCATCTTGAAATGGCTTTGCCAAAATGTGTCTTTTTAATATCACAGTATGTTTCAAAGT
>NW_019724767.1:8447-14364 GCF_002891405.2 Cryptotermes secundus | reverse complement strand
CTTTATAAGATCTAGTTATTCTAACTTCCTCCTTTAGTCTATTTATAGTCCTTTTTTATTTTTACACTGTGTCTGTATTTGCAATATTTGTGCTTTGTGGTCAGAAAAGCCTGTATCAGTCACCTTAAGATTATATTCCCATATCTCTTTATTGATTATTATTTGATCTATGGCTGTTTGACTCGTGAGTCCTATTCTCGTTGGGGCCTCAACTATTGCTTGTAGGCCATACGAGTTCAGCATTGTTTGCAGTTTTTGATTTATCCTTTTCCTTAGAAAGTCTATATTGAGATCGCCTACTATAACGATTTTCTTCCCTTTGTTTATCAAATTATTTATTATTGTATCCATGGTTTCAATAAATATATTAATATTACTATTTGGGGTTCTATAGACACAGATGATAATTATATTATATTGGATAAGTTCTGCTATACAAGCTTCAAAGTGCTATGGCCCCACAATCACACAGGTTGTGAACTGCTGATTCATTTTCACATGTTGGGTTGTGTGTCAGTCCCACCTTGTAAAGGTGTCCTTTCAGGTGGTAGTGTCTGGTAAGTAATCCTACCACCGATCTTAGTTGATCTCTGTATAATCTCAACAGATCTTTCATTCTTCTGGCAGAGGGTCTTCCTATAAAACCCTTTGCCTGTCTGAGTCCAATAATGGATTCCAAGTATTTTTTATGGTTTCTATCAGTCTAGTCCCTCATGTTTTTGTTGGCAACTCGAGTTGAGATGCTGCAAGCTGCCTCAGGTCCTATGAACGGCTGTTCAGATCGTGATATGGGTAGGTCACTTGGGAGACAATTGTGAAGATTTATTTTGTTAAACGTAAAATTATGGGGTTTTGGACTGTTTGTTTTTGTCAGGATGCAAAGTCATGGTGTGCATGTGTGAACACAGTGCTTATGTTCCATAAAGAGCAGATACGTATTGTCTATACTAACACAGGGACCATAGGTTTCTCAGGAAGGTCCCTGCATTATGAACTTCACACTTCCTAAGATTCTGAAGTCTGTAGAGAAAAAATCTGTACAGAGCAACTGTTATGGGTTAGATGTAATGAGAAACAGCTACAGCTAGGAGAGCATATATTGTTTCATGTGTGGTGTTGTACAGCCATGATTGATAGAAGGTGTGATGCCATTACAGAACTGTACAAATTCAGAGAAGGTTTTAGTGGGTCCATATGGTGAGACATGCCCAGCAAGTCATGATACAAGCCAGGCCATGAATATTAAAGCCGAGGATGTCTCGGACTCACAAGAGGAAGCGGATCCTGTGCGAATGACATTTCAGGAAATAAAGGCTAAACCTGAGGTGAGCTCTATGTTTCTGTATGTCCACAGTTAGACAGATATCACAAATAGGCAAGAATTCGAGTTGTCTTTCTCATCTCCATCTGTCTGTGCACTTGAAATAACTCCACTGTGCTGCTGACATACTGAAGGCCTTTATCTGAAGTGTCTGTAGACAGTTATAGTTTGTCGAATGTATCCTGCTTGTGATATACTACTTCTGATGCAGATGAAATTAAATTTTGCATAAACGGAACTGTATCTTAGAGAAATTCTATAGCAGCAAAAATCCTTAGGGAATTACAGAACTGTTCGCAGTTAGTTAGTGATACACTTGTTAGAACCAATAAGTTACTAGGACTCTTGTGAGCTAATTCCAATGAACCCCACAAGATATTTATGATGTGATGAACAGGTTTCAAGGTTACACAAGATTCTGCATTCTCTTGCAACAAGAGTGGCAAAAATTGTACTATATAGAGCTCAAGAAATGTTTCCTGATGTAAGTGAAAGAATTCTTCATGGTTCGTGCTTGTGTGCACAGACATGAATTTTATTGTATGTCAGTTGTCTTGGCCAAAGAAACTAAATATTTTGTGACACAATTCTGTTTCTTTGCATAATCCACGTGGGGACTTTTGTACACTTGGGTGATAACGGTTTGGGATATTATTTAGGAGAGCAGTGCATTCAAGGGGAGCGATGTGGGTAAGTCTTGTAGCGCACATGCAACAGTGAGAAATGCATACAAAGTTTTGGAGGGAAAACCCTAGCGAAGCAGACCACTTGGGAGACCTAAGTGTGGATTTGAAAGGAATAATTTGGAAGGGTTTGTACTGGATCTGTTTCCTTTAGCATACAGAGCCATGATGAGCATGTGTGATCAGAGTAATGAGCCCTTTCTGGCATTCTCAGCTTATCCTGTATTCATTCCTCTTCTCCCCATGAGCTGCCTATCTCATCCTCCTTGACATGATCATGTAATTATGCTTGGTGAATGATGGTTACAAGTTGTGGAGCTCTTTATTATGATGTTTTTATGTACCAAAACAGATATTTTCTGTACTGCCCTTGTGACCGATAGTTTCTCGGGAAGGTCACTGAGCAAGGAACTGAGTAATTTCTAGTGATCGTGATATCTGTAGAGAAGAACACCTATACAGAACAGCTCTTATTAGTTTAATGTTATGAGAAACAGCCTTAGCAAGGAGAGCATATGCCTTTCTAATGTGTGGTATTGTGCATCCATTTCTGAGAAGGATATGATGGTTTTTACAGAACTGTAGAAATTTGGAGAATGCTTTAGTGGGTCCATATGGTGAGACATGCCCAACACCTAATGATGCAAAACAGGCCATGAATGTAAAAGCGGAGGCAGTCTCAGATGCAGAAGAGGAAGAGGATCCTGTCCCAATAACATTTCCAGAAATAAAAGCTGAACCTGAGGTGAGCTGTATGTGCACTGTTAGGCAGATGACACAAATGTGCAGAAATGCCGCTTGTCTTGTCTGTGAACATGAAACAACTCCACTGCGCTGTTGACTAGATTCTGGAGGTTTCTTTTTCCTGAAATGTCTCCAGGCAACTGTAGTTTGTAGAATGTTGCTTGTGATGGCCCATTTTCTTTTGAGCAGATCTGATAGATGAAATGAAGTACTGTATAAACTGAATGTTTGCGGTAAATTCTCTTTGTCTGTCACATCCACAAAGCAGTGCTTTGGTACTACATCATAGAGTTCCCAAGATCTATAAATGCTGAAGTTTATCATTTGTTTTCTGTCTCCCATGCAGTCTGTATCCATATTATAACATAGAGGTGTCAGTATGTTGAGGATTTGTAACAGGGTAACTAATGATTCTCTAATGATTTGTGACAATGTGTGACTGAATATAGACTCGTGTCACCTGCTTCCCTTTGTTTGAAGTAAATTTAATATACCTCACACCATTGGAGTTGCCCCTGCACCTGATATCAGGTGACTGGTTGTCATGACTGTTTTTTTTTGTTCTCTCTCAGACAAAGCTGACTGAACATTAGATGCAAAGAATGTGTAAAAGGTGTAGAAAGCAATAGTGAAGAACTGGCATTGGCAACACGTCCTAATACAAGTATATTGACACAGTTGTGGTGAAATGGAATATACAATGCCTGTAATTAAACACACAAATAAGGCTCTTAATGAACATCAAAGAAAATTTCTATATAAACATATAGACAGAGGTTCTTACTTTTCTTGGCCAGTTTACAGCTCTGCATTTCACAGCGACTGACACACTGCTGGCTGCAAGGCCCACGCAAATTTTGACAATGAATCAATATGCCTGTGGCCAGAAACTTGTAGAATGAAGTGTACAATTCACAGGTCACAAGGTGTTGAAAATGATGTCCCCCTACACTTAGACATTCCTTGCACCAGCAGAAGGGGTTCTGATTAACCCTTAACCTTTAACAGATGAATGTTATATATATCTACAGCAAGTAGCACCCTGTCTTGGCCAAATGTTATGTATTTATGTATATACATGGCAGGACTCCTGTTCCCTTTGGGAGTGCTGACAGTTTGATCTTGGGTTTGAAACCAAAACAAACCCATGCATTTTCATGTCAGTGGTTCATTCTTAGCCCTGAACAATCAAATTGTTTATCATGGTACTGGTTTTTATACTATTTATGTTTAGCTATGACTGTTTATGGTGTGGTCAGCCAAATAGAGCACAGTTTTGTTTTGAGAACTGAGGAGTAAATATTCATCTGTGCTGGTATGTTAGTGCTTCCAGAGCTTTCAAGGAAATGTGACATATTCAAGGATTGGTTTTCAGTAGTGAATTATCAGTTAGGAAGTCAGTATCGGACTGTCATATATTTCTTTGTCAGTTTGAAAGTCAGTGTCAGGCTGTCATATATTTCTCTATATATTGTCACGTGTTGGGTATGTAATGTGACAAATAACTTCAGGCCATATTGAATATAGCAAATTTATTTCACATTTGCTCGCACACTTATACAATTAACAGTTACACAATTACTGCCATCGGCAGTATCTCAATTTACTTCCACTGCTGTCAGCAACTTCACAATCCACACTGTCACTCCTGATCACACGGTGTGCTCACATACTGCTCAGCCTGAGTTTTATACCATTCCCTGTTGCCTCATGTTAATGGCGGAATGTTTACTGGCCTGTTTACAGCCGCTGTTGCTCCGATGCTGTTATGTCACCACTGGGGGGTGGGGTGTTCTGCATAGTGAAAATACATAACAATATTTTATTTTGTGTGTCGGAAGGGCTATAAACCCATTGAGCTGGTATTATTTTATGAGTAAAAGGCATCTTCATCACTGTGACTCTTGGTATCAGTGTCGGTCTGGCACTCTTTTTGACTAATATTACAATTACTTTGCATCACTATTGTGCAAGTATTACTAACAGGTGATAGTATCGCTTTGTCAGTCAACATAATTTATTCAATTTTGCTGGAAACCCTCCTCCCCCAAGATAATTGTTTAATTGCACAAACGAATATCATGGTCAGTGGTGTTTTTCAAGGGAGGCCAGGTTCATCTGGGACCCAACTAGTCGACTGCAGGGGAAACATTCACAGCACTATCCAACCAAAGGGAAACAAAGACGTCATGTGTATCACTAAATGAGAAATGCAGTAGCCCCATTTTCTGTTGTTCAAAGTGTGATGTTGCACTGTGTGTCGTGGACTGCTTCGAGAAGTGTCACGCGCATCAAGAGTGTGAGGCACCATAAACTGTGAAGTGACTGCATACTTCTGTATACATTTTATGTACATACGTAGCTGTTGCAAGTCGTTCACACTCCTGCTTCTACAGTGTGGTGTGCCCAATACCATTTCACACATTTCACCATTTCAAGTAGTGGCCATTATCTGGCAAAAGCCGAATGTTTAAATTGTCAAGGAATCTTGTGTGGCAACCTAGGAGGTGACTCATATGGATTTTCTCATGGTGTCATGGTGGATATGTGTATTGAACTGACACTGTGCTATTCTTCTTCTTGAAGCCTTTTATTGTCACGGGTAAAGGGGTTTTGCCGGGCCATATGCAGCCTTTCTTTTAGCTTTTTTAGCTCAGGCTTTATTGTTATTTCATTCTAGGAGCCTCGGTCCCTCCCTCCCCCCTCCATCACCACTCTCACGCTTAACGAATTTAACATCTCACTGTATTGAGGCTTCAAGCTTCTTTTTCTTGCTATTAGTATTTATCATGTTATTTACTCACATTTTCCAGGGTAATTTGAATGAACTTCAAACCATACATAGTGAGGAGCACCAGTATTCTTGTGATGAGTGTCGTGATTCATTCAGTCAAGAGGAAATTCTGGTAGCACATCAGCACATACATAGTGGGGAGCAGCCATTTTGTTGCATCATGTGTAAGAAGTCATTCAGTCAGCAGAGTAGTCTGAAGGCACACCAATGCATACATAGTGGGGAGAAGCCATATTTCTGTGATGTTTGTAAAAAGTCATTTAAAAAGCAGAGTCATCTGAAGACACATCAGCGCGTTCATAGTGGCAAAAAGCCATTTTGCTGTGATGTATGTAGTAAGTCATTTAGAAAGCAGAGTCATCTGAAGACACATCA
>NW_019724767.1:5527-7409 GCF_002891405.2 Cryptotermes secundus | reverse complement strand
GCGCATACATAGTGGTGAAAAGCCATTTTTCTGTGATGTATGTAATAAGTCATTCAGTCAGCAGAGTACTCTGAAGACACATCAGCGCATACATAGTGGTGAAAAGCCATTTTTCTGTGATGTATGTAATAAGTCATTCAGTCAGCAGCATGAGCGCATACACAGTCGGGAGCAGCCATTTTGCTGTGATATATGTAATAAGTCATTCAGTCAGCAGAGTCATCTGAAGAGCCATCAGCGCCTACATCTTGATGTGTGCAGTAAATCATAGAACAGTAGATATGAGTTTAGCCTAAAGGAACAGTATGTGAGTTGTAGCATGCCACAGTTTTAATGTTGTAAGTAACACAGGTTTGCTGTGTGTGGCATGGTTTGATTTTGTAGAATGCTACAATATATTGCAGTTTATTGCTGTTGCTAACCTTTCTAACTGACGTATAATGAACTGAGTCCCATTGTACAAAACATCTGTGCAAATGATTTCCATTTTATTCTGACTGATGAATATGCACAAGGATCTCTCTTGTTGAGTGGAAACACACATTACAAGACATGACATGACGTTCTCCTGCAGTTATGTTAATTCAGCATTGGAAGCTCATGATTAGTAGAGTGTAATCACTGAAATCGATCAACAGTTTATACACGTAATTCAGCAGTATCATTTGCTTTTTGCTGTGTTATCTGTGCTCTTCTGCCATTACATGTGAGTAAATTTGTTGATCAGTTAGTTTGAGATCAATATATCGCCTGAAGATAACTGTTATGGATTGGTCAGATGAATACAAATTATGCTGTACTGGACATTGCAGTCAAGATATATTTCTGCGATATACTTGGTATATTGATTATAAAAAGGAAGTTAAATCAAGGTTTGATTTTGCTTATTGAGAACTAAAGTAGTACAGAGACTTTAATTAAAAGGATCATGAAAGAATTGCTTACATCTTTTTGTTGTGGATATCAGCAGAGAAACTGAGCTGTAATGAGATCAGAAAGAAAAGTGGTTTGGTACTGAGACACTCCTTTTTGCTTTAGGTCTCCTTTGCATTAGAGGGAAAGAGTCAGCTGAAAATGTGAAATATTCTTTAATAAAATTAGGCAATATCATTAGTATTATTAATTGGTATTCAGAGGTTTCATGTAGTGGAGTGACACAAGAGGAATAGCTTTCAACTGTACTTAAATTCAGTGCAGTTATGCCCCCCCCCCTCCATATCCATTTTCTTTACTGCCTGAATGATCTGCGTCATAACTGAAGCTAATTCTCTTATTACCGACACTTTCTTTCCAAGGAATGCTTGCTTCATTTTGCATAAGATGTACCAAACATTCATCCCTCAATAACTTTGCATCAGCAGAGCTCTTCCTCATGTGTTACCACATGTTGTCTGTTGCTGCATCACCAGAACTGACCCTGTTACATGGTCCTGGAATATGTGTTGCATTTTGTGTGTCTTCACCATTTAAGTCGTGGGCAGCACATGAATGGGTTTGCAAGTTGCAGTTGTCCTCAGAAAAATGTGAAGGTAGGCTGATGCTGTGTATTCTGTATGCTTAAAGAAGAGAATATGGAGTGAAATTATCTGGCTCATGATAGGGGCCAGTGTCTGGCTGTGAATGGTTGTGAACCCTTGCATTCCATAACATGTTTTTAATTCACTGAGTAGCTGAGCAGCTAGTAGCTTCTCTGAAAAGGTGCAGCTGGGTGAAGTTGGTTAATATTTGACATTAGATCGTCTAGATTGATTGTCTGGAACTGGAATTTGGTGTTGATTCCATCCTGCTGAAGCAACCCAAATCTGTCTCAAATGGCCAGCAAATCTGGGTTCACCCGTTATATACATTGGGGTAGTACAGTATGCTATGTATATATATATAT
>NW_019724767.1:0-4791 GCF_002891405.2 Cryptotermes secundus | reverse complement strand
ATATATTGGGGGAGATCAGTCTGTTATGTATATATATATATATATATATATATATATATACACACGAGGACAGTGACTCACATCCAGCCAGTCAGTTTATGAAACACACTATTCCCACCAGACTGAAGCAAAGCTTGTCTTCTTCCAAGAAATTTATTTTTGCAGTATGTGTTTCCAGTTTAATTTCTGCTAAATAAGTAACTCCAGGGAGCTGAGTTAGTTATCATTAATGGAAGTTGTTATTTTTTTAGACCTCTCATCCCACTAGCTCAGAGGCTGTTTTAATGTATATAAATTTTATGTCACATTGTGAACACATGCTGTGCACATCTAAACAGGATTTTGGTGTAGCTGATGCAGCAGAGGGGTTGACATGCAGAAAGCAATGCAGAGCCACGTGTAGAGGACAGATGAAGAGACAAATAAACGTTCAGACCTCGGAGAATAAGAAATGTGAACGAGAAAGATGATGGGCAAAGTAGCAGTGACACAGTGAACGTGACCTGGAAGCCTGTACCTTAACTGAAGGAGAAAAAAGAAATGTTTCTGACTTATGCTTCATTCACCAAAATTCAGAATTTAAAATTCATGTTTTATATAACTCAGAATAACTTACAGGGTTTTTGGATTGTGTTCATTGTCTGGTGGTCTAAAAACAAGAGAATGTATCATTTCAGAAACTGTGTCTCTTTCAGTCCTCTCTTGCGGGAGGTGGGCATAACTACTCTGCTGGGTCCATTAGAAAGAGATCGTTCTAGCAGGACAAAGGACAGAGTCCAAAAATCCAGCGATTGCAGATGTTTTAGAATCTAAAGGTATCCTAAAACTGTATTAATTTTCTGGAGAGCGTGTGCTATTTAGGGTTTATTTTATTATGCTCTTAGTATTTTATGCTACATAGCATTGGTTGGAATGATGCTTCAGAAGTGGTTAACTTTGAGAGATTTGAAACAAGGCAGTCATGATATTTTTCCCTGCAGTAACTAAAGAATAACCCGGAAAGAGTCATTCGGTACAGCCGGTGTCCCCACTGATAATCGACTGGAGTGTTTGGATATGAGTATAGAGAGCAACCGCTGCACGAATATACTCATCACATCATCAAATTGTCTGTAATGTTCATTGTTGAATTGGATTATAATGAAGTCTGGTTGTGCCATGAGTGTACCTATATGTTGTCATGCTGTATGTTGCTAATTAAGGGAATACTGAGATAATGTGAGGACAGTACAGTCGATACAGGGTCAGACTTCCTGGGGCGCAGTATTTAATCAGCTCACATCTGCTTTTGGCATAGATATTACCAGGGCTTTAGGTGGGGCGGGATGTGGCGAGATGGCATCCCAGTTCTTTTCTAAATGACTTAAAAGTATTCCGTTACTTCTTTGGCAGTAAATGCAATGTACAATACCCAGGGCTTGAGGTGGGGCGGAATGGCATACCGGTTCTATTTTCATTCCACCTCAAGCACTGGATATTACTCATATAAACCATGTGGAACAGAAGGATGTGGAGATTGTGTCCATTTCACTCTCACTGTGCTCCTACTGTTTGCATGTCGTGTCATATGCTAACATTTCCAAGATGGGCCAGATACGCATGGCTCTTCCTCCTTGACAATGTTGGGTTGAATGGCATTCATCCTTCACGTAAGTTAAGGGAAAAGGTAAAGTTGTCCATGTGCTTATGTAATTAAGCACCATGCCATGAAAACATGGAGCAGTGGAAGCATAGCCCCACCATTCTTCACTTCGGCACTAGACAGAGTCGAGTGGTCAGCTTCACATCCCCGGTCCCCTTTACCCCCATTGGAAGAGACCTCAGTACTAGTTGGATAGGAGGCTGGGTGGGTCCCAGGACTGGTGAAAATTCATACCCCTACCTGGAATCAAAATTTGAACCCTTGGCTGTCCAGTCCGTGTAAGTCATTTGTCCAGTATAATCCACTAAATTGCTGCTGGTTTTCAACAGCAAAGTTGTTCTTGGTTTCAGGCGCCATCAGGACATATAGTTGAAGTTCTGTTCTTTGCAAAACCATTCATGTGTTTTTTAAATATGCTCTCCTCCTCAATGAGAGGAGGCGTTGGTCTGTCTGAGTGGGCGCCACAATTGCTGCTCCGTAATTTTGCAGTTACCCTCACTCACACATTGTCCGGGTAAGGGCACTTGTACTTCATGGGCACCATGCACACTTTGTGAATTTACTACACTGAATGGAATTTATGCAATGTATACACAGAATATCTGTTAGTGCAGGCTTGAGCATCATCTTAGGCCTTGACTTGTTTTCCCACTCCAAAGCAGCCATTAAATCACATGAAAAAATTAAATTCGCTTAGTTGGGGTTGTAGTCCAACTGGGTCCACTCTGCACGGCGGCCACTTTTGGTCTATTGAAGCCTGCCCCAGGTGATTATGATGATGGAGAATTTGGTGGAATGAAAATTGGCAAGGGAAACCGAAGTACTCGGAGAAAACCTGCCCCAGGGCCACTTTGTCCACCACAATTCCCACTTGACCAGACCTTGGATCGAACCTGGGCCGCCATGGTGGGAAGCCAGCGACTAACCGCTTTAGCTATGGCGCAGCCACATAAGTCACTTGAATGTGCCTACATAAATTTTAGATGTGGATTTTATTACTGGCTTTAGTAAATATGTTATCGAAAATGCATGTCTATGCCTAAGGTGTATGTACCGTGTGGACCAGAGGTTCACCACTCGACAGAGAATGTAGTGAAACTGTCGTTTTAGAACTTTTCAAGTTAATGATCTGCATATTCAGTTAAACTCTAATTTCAGAGGATCCATACTAAAATGTACATTGGACATTAGATTTTTTTTTATGAAGTGGATGTTGGTACACACACCAAAAAGATTGAGAATAGCTGTTTTAAAATGTGGCATAATGAGCCTGTATAAAGAAGTCCAAAATACAAAGTAACCTAAAGTTGCACTAAAATGTGAACTTTAAGTGCTTATAGGGAAATTCAGTGTGACAGCCATCTCACTGAAAGCACACCTCGACTTGTTGAGCCAGTTTCTGAACATCCACTGAATATGTAGATTACTGTCTTCTGGGTGTGATATTATGGGTAGTCTGCCTGAAATGGAGGCAGCAGCTTCCCAAGAATATTCATACCCGTCTCCTCTTGAATATAAGTGGGCCATTGCTTATTGTCATATTTTCATGTTTTGGTTTACTCATTGCATTTGTCATGACCACCAGTAACAGTCTGGTAAGAGCCTTCCATATCCTTTGCAACTTACCATTCACACATATCTCTGCTCAGCTGCAGCTCTGCTGTTAAGTGAAGCAAACAACGACATTTTCATTACATGCAGTCAGTGACTTACTGTACACACTTTTATTTTATAAGGGGCAGTCAAATGAAAATGGGTCACCACGCATAACTCACATGACGCGCAACTTAGTAACACTGGAATTTGCTTATGGTACGAACTTCTGGTGGGAACTCCGGAAAGCACAGTGACGTGCCCTTGCACACTAGTCGTTTGTTTTTTGTGCTGGAAATATGGTTAGCGCTAGGTGTCTTCATCCAACATCAGTAATAGAGGCAGGTAAAGAAGAACAGCAAAGTGTAGCGCCCTTTTTGGCTGCTGTGGGAGTTGGAGGACTAGAAATTTATAGTCACATGTCTGTTGTTTACAGCGAACACAGCATGCCACATTTACGTTTTCTGTCTTTGCATAAGAGATTCTGAGAGGGACATATGTCACTGCAAGATGATGCTGGCCTAGGAAATGCACACCATGTCATCACTCCTGATGTTATTGCTGCGTTGGATGGACATATCCGGGCAAACTGATGATGATAATGATATCTTGATGATAATGCGCGCCCCCACAGTGCCATCTCTGTGAGGAATACACTACAGAGATTTGGTTGGGAAATGCTTCAACATCCCCCCTACAGCCCAGATCTCCCTATGTGATCTTCACGTTTTTGGACACATGAAGAGGCATTCATGGACATCGGTTTGCATCGGACAAAGATGTGCTTCCGTAGATAGCCCACAAGCTTTTGCAAGGAAGGTATTGACCGTTTTATCTCCCAGTGGGATAAATGTATTAACAGTTTTGGAGATTACTTTTGAGGTAAGAAATGTTCTTTAATATGATGTGGCTTCTGACCCGTTTTCATTTGACTGCCCCTGATACAATGCTGACAGTATTGTGACTATGTATCACGGGTAGTATGGTAATTGTTGAATTGGAAGGAAGTGGCCATGGCCTAACTGGGGTACGTTGTTACTGAGTGTGTGCACCTGTTGCTGACAGTGCTCTCCAGCCACATGCTGAGAGAGAGTGACAGGACTTCTTTGAGCATAGGGATACTAAGGTAAGCAGTGTGGGTACCGTAACAGGTGAACCAAGTAATCTGAATCTATACTTCTTTGTCGTCTGCCATGTTAATGCTACCAACCATGGCTTTCTGCTTCGTGCTGGGTTCTTGCTTGCCTTGGTCTTCAACCTCTGAAATGTCAGTTGATCTTATGTGGTTTACACAGTATCAGTCCCATAAGATAGAACAAATCCTAATCCACTCTTATTAATAATTTATCAACCACCATTCCCAGTTTGAGTTTGAAAATCCTGTATTTTTATACATTTTCATGAAATCTAACAACATTTGCATATATTAATGAACTCTCTAGGTCCTCTTGAAAGTTATATTGTAATTTTTATTTGCAATTGATCTCTTCACAGGCACACCAGTTACCACTTCCTGGGAATAATAAACTCGGCCCTCTTTGACATCTGACCTTTTT
>NW_019724766.1:0-452 GCF_002891405.2 Cryptotermes secundus | reverse complement strand
GCATACTTAATAAAATTGCGTTGCTAATTTGGTAGATTGCTAGGTTTGCGTTGCTAGCTTGCTACCTATACGTTGCTAGCTTGGTAGCTTTGCGTTGATAGCTTGTTATTTATGCGATCTCTCTTGTTAGGTTTGCGTTTCTAGCTTGCTATCTTTGCGTCGCTAGCTTTCTAGCTTTGCGCTGCTAGCTTTCTAGCTTTCAGTTGCTAGCTTGCTAGATATGAGTTGCTATCTTGTTAGCTTTGCGTTGCTAGCTTGCCAGCTTTGCGTTTCTAGCTTGCTAGATTTCCGTTGCTAGATTGATAGCTTGCATGATATGCGTTGCTAACCTGCAAGCTTTGCTTTGATAACTTACTAGATTTGCGTTTCTAAATTGCTAGCAGTGCGTTGCTAGATTGCTAGATTTTCGTTGCCAGCTTGCAAGCTTTGCTTTGCTAGCTTGCCAGCTTTGC
>NW_019724765.1:0-3566 GCF_002891405.2 Cryptotermes secundus | reverse complement strand
GTAAATATAGCAATTAAATATGAAATAAATTAAGAAAAGTCATAGAGCAAATGATATTTGTTTTAAGGATGTCAAGTTCACATTATCTTTAATACAACTTTTAAACCGAATTGCAGTAAAACTGCAGGAATTTACGAATTTCAGCACACTTCTGAAGCGAAATGATTTATTTCATCAGCAAGCTGAGATGACTCGTAGCACACAGACACTCAATGAAAGTGTTTGACGAAACGGGCCACAATTTGGAGCTTTATGTCACTCAAAAAGCAAGGTAAAGTGTGAGGAGGAAAGGGAATTATCTTAAATTGAAACAGTGAAAGGAAAACTGACGACAAATAAGTTTGGAACTAATTGGCACATCGTAATAAGATTCGAAATTTATGAAACACAATGCAAACATCCTCCCTCTGCTTCTGAAGACGCTGATAATTTGTTGAGAGATGTTAAAGCAATTGAATTAGAACTGTCTCCGAGAGTCCCACTGGAACTTCCGGGAAGAGCAAAGTCAGCTATTAGAGTTGTTGAAACAACAAAAAGCTCAGATGAATATGTCAGATCAGGGTTAATACGACTAAAGAAGAAATCAACTTATAAAGTATTTGGCCATGGACTACGTAGATTATGTACGAATAGAAATATGAAACAAGAATCACAATTATTAGATGTAGTTTCGGTCGGAACAATGCAGTCAGTATAGCGACTAGTTACTGGCTGGACGACCGTGGGGTCGGAGTTCGAGTTCCGGTGCAGTCAAGAATTTTCATTTCTCCATGTCCTTCAGAGCAGCACTGGGGGGCCCTCCACCTCCTATCCAATGGGTACCTGGGACTCCCTGGGGGTAAAGCGTCCTTTTGCAAAGCTGGCCGCTCACCTACAACTAGTGCAGAGGTCAAGAAAATGTGAATCTATACATTCACTCCCCCATACGCCTTCATGGCATAGTGCTTACTCAGTTAAGTACAGGGACAAATTTAACGACTTTACCTTATAACGAAAGTAAGAGAGAAAGTGTACGGATCAGATCTTTGGTATTCATCAGACATTATCATAATCATCATCAGTAATCCGTCAGACGACAGATCCAGAGTCCCTTCCAAAACAATACCTCCACTTAATGCGATCTAGAGCTTTCTCCTTCAAATGACAGTATCCTCTTCTGTACCCAAGGTCATCCAGCATCTTCTTACGTCTTCTTCCTCGTCTTCTTGTCACTTCTATCCGCCCATCTATCTTTCCTTCGATAGCTTCTTTTAGAAGGCAGTTTCTGCGTAAAACATGACCAATCCAATTAGCCTTCCGTTTTCTTATTTCATGTAGGATATTCCTCTGCTCACTGACTCTAATTAACACTTCTTCATTTCTCACATAATCGGTCCAACTGATCTTCTCCATCCTTCTCCAACACCACATTTCAAAACTGTCCAGGTATTTGTGATCTACTGCCCTAAGTGTCAATGTTTCAGCCCATATAGAGCTATACTCCAAATATAGAATTTCACTAGTTTCTTCCTCAAATTTAAGTCCAATTTTCTGGCAAAAAATTTGTCTTCTTGCTAAATGGAGCTTTTGCCATGGCAATCCTGGATTTAATTTCACAAGTACACCTTCCATCATCTGTTAACAAGCTACCCAAATATTTAAAACATTTCACATTCTCCAGTTGTTTTTGGTCTATCTTTATTGTGACTGGGGTTGGTTGTCTCGAAATTTTCATTACTTTTGTTTTCTCCACATTCATTTCCATGCCATAGCACCTTCCAATTTCAATTAGTCTATCAATCATGCCCTGTAGCACAGTTTCTTCCTTAGCCATTAACACAAGGTCATCTGCATATTTCACAGTTTGTATAATTTGCCCTCCTAATTTGAAGTCTCCGAGCCCATTGAGAGCTTTCTTGGTAAGGCATTCGCCGTACAAGTTGAATAGAATTGGTGATAAACAGCATCCTTGTCGAACTCCTCTTCCAGTCTGCACACTTCTTGTCTCCCCTCTGTCCAGTCGTACTAATTTGCTAATCAATCTTCTTCCACCCCAATCGATACTGTTTCCATTATGATCTGCATTAATATGGTCCAGTTTACACGGTTATATGCCTTCTGCCAGTCTATGAAGCAAACACATAGTTCTTCATCTATCTCCAAAGTTCGTTCTGCTATAATTCTCATCATCCAAATTGCATCCCTGGTTCCTTTTCCTCTTCTAAATCCAAACTGATCTTCTCCAAGTATATCCTCTATTTTCCTTTCAATTCTTCTTTTAAGTATCTTTGCTATTATCTTTGCTGTATGTGCAATAAGGCTTATTGTGCGATGGTCACTGCATTTTGTAGCTTTTGTCTTTTTTTAAGGCAATCACTGTATCTTCTGTGAAGTCCTTGGGCCACTCTCCATTTTAATATATGGCTTTCATTAGTTTTATCGGTGTTTTCAAACAACCTTCTCCCAGTAACTTGAGCACATCTCCAGGTACATCATCATCTCCTGTAGCCCTTCCCTTCATCATTTCCTTGATAGCTTTTTCCACATCACTTTGTAATATATGGTACTTTCTCGTCTGTATCTACTTCTTCTTCCGGTTCAACTTCTAAGGTTTCTGGCCGATTAGGTCGATCATATAGTTCTGTAATATAATTTTCCCAAATTTTCAACACTTTCCTCTGATCTACTATTCTATTCCCCTGGGAGACTTCGATGCCAATATTTTGAATCCCATGATTTTCTTTCCATCCTAGTTCTTTTATCTTCATGTACATCAAATCATAACATCCTGTTCTTTGAAATTCTATAATCTCATTACATATCTTCTCAAGAATTCCTTTTTTGCCCTGTCCGTGGCTCTTTTCAATTCATTCCTCAGTCTCCTGTATTTCCTCCTGCCTTCTTCATTGTTGACATTCTTCCATCCTTCGCTCCTCCATTTTACTCATCATCTCCTGTGTAATCCATGGTTTTCGTGATATCTTCTCAACTTTACCATCAAATCACTGATAGTATCTAACATGCATTCTTTTATATTGTTCCACTGCACTTCAGCATTTCCGCTTTCACTTTCAATTGCACCGAGTTTCTGTTCTAGGGTCTCCTGCACGCTTTGTCTTTGAGCATATAACTTCTCCAAATCCCATCTAGGTCTACGCTTTTGAAATCTTATAATTTTCTTCAACCTGGTTCTGAACTTGGTCAGAGTGGTCAGAGTCAATATCTGCCCCAGGCAGCGTCTTCACATCCTTCACACTGTTTCTGAATCGATGTTTCACAAGGATGTAGTCCAGCTGATGCCTCCTCCAATCCCCAGGTGCCTTCCATGTGTAAATTCTTCTGTTTGGCTTCTTGAACCTGGTGTTGGTGACAATAAGTCCATTTTGTTCATAAAAATCAATAAACATTTGACCCCTGTGATTCCTTGTTCCTAGTCTATGTGATCCAACAATATTCTGTTATGGTTCATCTCCAACAATGTTATTCCAGTCCCCCAGTATGATGCTCTTTGTGTCACCTCTTCCATCTTACTGAAGAATTTTTTCAATTGTGTCACACTTTTTCTACTTCATCATCTTCATACTCTG
>NW_019724764.1:0-692 GCF_002891405.2 Cryptotermes secundus | reverse complement strand
TTTCAAGTAAGTAGGAAGATTTTCAAAAAATTTTCAAAGAATCCACTAATGGGATTCTATCAATTTTTTGACGGTATTAAATTATTAATTTAATTGTAATCAAATTTTGAAGTGTTCATGATAATTTAAAGAATTCTAATTTTGACCTTTNATTTAAAAAAATAATTCTCGATTTCATGTCAATACAAATATTATCAATTATTTTGTGTAAGTTTTCACTCTAAATTCAGGAATTCTAACAGATTTCAAAGAATCCACTTATGGGATTCTATCAATTTTTTGACGGTATTTAATTATTAATTTAATTGTAATCAAATTTTGAAGTGTTCATGATAATTTAAAGAATTCTAAACTAATTTTGACCTTCAACCTAATTTATATAATTTAAAAAAATAATTCTCGATTTCATGTCAATACAAATATTATCAATTATTTTGTGTAAGATTTCACTCTAAATTCAGGAATTCTAACAGATTCCTTAACGATTTACATATGATTTAAGGAAGTTTAATGAATTTTTCAACGATTCGAAGGTAATTTAAAAATTTTTATGGACTTTTGAAAGATTTAAACGAAATCAATATAATTTTAACCTAAAATTCTTTGAATTTTTCCAGGTAAAATAAAGAATTTCAACCAATTTTTGGAATACTTCACACCAAATAAGGAATTCCTTTAAATTTCTTAAAATA
>NW_019724763.1:269145-283812 GCF_002891405.2 Cryptotermes secundus | reverse complement strand
TTTTCAATACAGCAGAAAAGTTACTTTTGTAACATTTCTGTACTCCGAGGTCGCTGAACTAGGGATTGTGTTAGAAATGTTTCAGGGATATAAAAAATGTCCATTATTTTCATATATTAACCCTTACGTGCTTCATTCTAGTTTTGCAGAATAGCCCAAAAGTCAGTTAACTTAAAATATTCTGTTATTAACGGAAATATTCAGATTTAAACCTGATGGTAAATTTGTAGAATAGTATACAGCGTTGTGAATTGCGGCCTGAACATGGAAGGTCTCAAGTACAATAAATTCCGCAAATACAGAAAGCAATAAATAGGTTTGTAACATATTTTAGAGTACAATTTGCTGACCAGTTAACTGCCTTTGGGGTCACCCTATATATAATTATATGCATGCTCATGAAGTGCATAAAACTTCTATCAGTTTATTTTTTTTATCTCCTATATTCATTAAAATACACATTTTTTCAATTAAGTTTGTTGTTTTTGAGGGCTTAAGAGAATCAGGGATAAACGAAAAATTGAATGGAACAATTACGTATCACACACGACAGTACCGAAGGAACAGGAAGATACGTACAATTACTTCTCCTGGAGGGAGAACCAGTCATGCAATAGCGCACAACAGTGAACGAGACTCACTCTGCAGAAAAGAGGCCCACTACTTAAAGAAGAGAATAAGTTCATGACTTTCTCAGCTTTCATCCAATTACGGTTTAGGAGATGAGCATAATCCTTAGATACGCCATAACAACTGCTTTAAACAAAGCGGTGAGCTATTATTCACAAATAAGGTGTCACAATAAGCACATCCATTTTCCAAACTATGTTTCAAGATGTGTTTCTATGAGAATGTTTATGTGCATCTCATGGAGAAGTCCTTAATTTCCACATTTTTTCGGAGCACGTGGTTAACACATTTAGTATCACATTTCAGCATCCATTGCGGTCTAAGGCACTAACTGTCTGTGCTCGCTCGGGCGCTGGCATCGTGGGTTCCAGTCCCATTTAGGCCAGCGATGTCTGTGTGTGTGTTTATTCTGTGTTTGTGTTGTCCTGTGTGTAGGTAGCGGCCTTGCAACGAGCTGATCACTTGTCCAAGGGTTCTGTGTAAAATAATTACGGAACTGAATAGAAGGCCTGGGCCCTGAATGGGCTGGCAGAGCCAGTGTAAAGAAAGAAGAAAGAAATTGCATTCAGATCTGACTTAGGAGTTTTTGCAACGTCTAATTTTTTTAATGCTAGTGGGGTGGGACTAAGTCCCTTGTACTGCGGCCACTTCTGGCCTATTGTACCAGCCCCAGATGATAGGCGAGGGTAATTGTGGAGCAATTGGTGGAATGAAGATTGGCAGGGGAAACCGAAGTACTAGGAGAAATCCTGCCACAGCGCCACTTTGTCCACCACAAATCTCACTCGGCCAGACCCGGAATCGAACCCGGGCAGCAGCGGCGGGAAGCCAGCGACTAACAGCTTGAGCAATGGCGCGGCCTTCTGCACCATCCAAATGCAACGTCATTCATTGTTCCTTTACTGGACACTATTTCACTACATATTTCGGTTCAACTGGCCGGCTTCAGGGGTACAGGACGTTGTGGTTAAGAGTCCTACTGCGATTTTCTTTCTTCCTGTTTTAGTTGCCTCTGGTTATTTTTGGTTAGGTGGGTTGCTAGTGGTTCCTTTTGGTTTCGTTTGGTTTACTGATTGTGGCTGCCTTGAGTGTGCTTGCTGGAGAGGGGGTTCTGTTGTGTGCTGGTCGGCCACCATAGTAATTCGTTACAGAGAGTAGCAGCAGAATCCTTATCCACAATAGCCTGCACACCTGAAGTTGGCCACTTAGGCTAAAACATGCAGTGAAATGGTGTCCAACAAAGGAAGAACGAAAGACGAACTTAGACGGCACAGAAACTCCTGAGTCAGTTCTAACTAATTTAGATTCCACTTATCCTTTGTCTTATGGTATATACAATGTTTCTTGTAGACTGCTTTTGATTTATCTTATGGATATTAAACATTAAAAAATGTGTTAAGCGTTGATTACTCGTCTGGCAGACGAAAGCATGTGGCGTCAGCCAATGAATAGCTTCCTCAGTCCCTATATGCAGATATCCTTACCCCTGAAGAGCCTAAGGATCAATGAAAACATACGCTACCATCTAAATAAAAAGTGCACTCCGGTTCAGACGGGCATTATAGGAAACTTCTGCTGAGCGCGCACTCACGTAGAAGAGGACGCTCCTATAATCAACTTGGAACGACCAAATGTGCATAATTTTGTTTCAAGGAAGCGCTTCTAAATAAATAATTGCAAAAAATGCAATAACTGTTCAGAAAACAAAAAATAACGTAAAAAAACAATAAAAATCAAATGGGGATTATTAATTACAGGTCGATTTTAAAGGAAATGCGAAAGCCAGAAAGACAGTAAACGATTAAATCATAATAATACAGAAAGGAAGTGAATACGCGAATATTTCTTTCAGTCCCACGATCATCCACAGTCCTTTATTTCGACATTACATGCTTCCTGAATTTTCAGTATGTATCCAACTGAGGCCTTGCCATAGCTCAAGCGGTTAGTCGCTGGTTTCCCACCGCGGTGGTCTGGGTTCGATCCCGGGTCTGGTCAAGTGGGATTTGTGGTGGACAAAGTGGCGCTGGGGCGTGTTTTCTCCGAGTACTTTGGTTTCCCTTGCCAATCTTCATTCCACCAAATTCTCCATCATCATAATCACCCGGGGCAGGCTACAATATGCCAATCAGTGGCCGCCGTGCCGAGTGGACCCAGTTGGACTCCACCACCTACTAAGCAAATTAAAAAAGTATTAAATATACTCAACTAGCTAAGGCAAATGCCAAATCCCAGAACTGGTTTTATGGACGGCTGCATGACAGTGTAGTATTGAAAATTGTACCTTGTTAATATGAAGCTCTTTCGGAATTGAGGTGTGTCCTTGCCTGACTGAGTAACACGAAGTTCGCCAACGCATAAGTTTGGAAGACAAATGTCAAACTTCGAAGTTTGGGGAACCGACTCTACTAACAGAGCATTACGTGCGTGACAAGAAAACAAATATCTGTCCATTGGATTCCTGGAAAGAAATCTGTTGTGTGTGAATGTCGTTTCATTAAGTCAGAGACCTTCAAGATTTCGTAGTGTTACTTAAGAGAGACAGGCAGAGTCCGAGCTGCTCCAGAAGAGAAAGGAGAGGTCAGTAGAAATGACAGGCGCAGAATTTCCACGAATTCTTAACATAGGTATTAGGTTCTACAACGTAGTCAACTTTCTGTTCTAGTGGAATTTATTTAAGGAAAAAGAGCCGTTGAAGAGGACATTTGGCGAGTTCCGGAGAGGTTCTGAACATGGCGGCAAGCGAAAGACTAAAAACACCTCTTCTCACAATTGACCAAATAACGTAGTTAGAAGAACATTAATTTTCTTTTCCTGCATCTTGTTGTGTTATTATATACAATTCTTTTATTAGAGCTTTAACCTTATTTTACGCCATAACTTTCGTTTTTATAAATAATTTATACCATGTATTTTATAATGTAATAATTATCAGGTATCCAGCATCACTATCGCAATTTCAGTTCAGTAGTGTGTGTATATGGTAATCATGTGTTTGCCTGATGATGACTTTAATAGCGGAAACATGTAGCTAAGTTAATTTTAGCCTTGACCATTGTATTGTTGTGTTGCGACGGACTCTAATAAAGAAATGTAGAGAAACACTACTTTATCACATGATTTACTATTTGGTCAGATATGAGGATTATCATATAATTAAATTTTGTAAATTAGATTTAAATTATTTTAATAATTGACAGGTTTCGGTTCCAACTGAAGTAAAATGGGATATGATGAAAACGTAATGGTATTGAAGCAGGTTTCCTCTGAGTACTGTGTTTCCCCTGTCAGTTCTCATTTCACCAACTGGCACACACCTATTAATCAACCTTTAATCGATACACACATATAGCATCGGTACTGACAACATTCTGAAATAACCAAATTAAAATTTAATTAGCTTCTTAAGTTATGATCAAGTGTTGATTTATTCTTTGCCTTCTTTCCTTCTTTAAGGGGGAAAATAAGATCACCAAGGGGCGTTGTGTGTGTGTCTGTGTATGCGTTCGAAATTTAAAATTGTCACTTAACCGAATTCCATGAAATATGGTATGGTCATTATGCCACTGGAGGCCACTTCACGTCATCGTTTACAATTCCCTAAAATCACTAAGAGCAGCAAGGCGGAAGCCTGTGCTTGCAGGACTGGGGTGAAGAAAGAGATACTTAAACTTTTAGGTAAAGCGGCCTCGGTAGTCTAGAGGTAACGTTCCCACCTCATGACTCGTAGCACGCGGGTTCAAATACCCGGCGGAGGTCGTCGAATTTTTAAGGGCGGAAAATTTTAGGGAACAAGTCCTTCGGGAGGGACTTTAAGCCGTGGGTCCCGTGTCGTAGCTTTACGGCACGTAAAAGAACCTCATATCTCCAAAGGAGGTCACTGAGCCAAATTACGGACGTTTCCCGCCCAACAGCAGTCTCTAATACCTCTGGTAGATGGGGGAAGCATTATAGATACCTCTCAGCTAGTAGAGCCGGTCTCGCTGGCTAGGCGGGACTGATGGTAAGCACCAGTACCGGTAGGATATAGAGACTGGTAGAATATCATAGAGGGAAGCACAATGGACCAATACAGGTCTAAGAGCATGGGGAAACCCCTTCTCAATAACTAACTAACTAACTAACTAAATGTTTAGGTATGGAGCTAGACACTTCTGCGAAAAGTAAATACATTCTGTTAAGGAATTTTCTTTAAATATCGAAGCATAACATGGAGACCATGCGACATATTTTTAGTCTTATGGTTGCATGGCTCTAACTAATGTACCATTAAACCAGGCATGTGAAATTTAGTACAGAGGTTAATCATAAATATGTCTACACTTTATACGGGAAATACAATTTGTTTGAGAAAAGAATTACAGCCCTTAAAAAAAAAAAAAAGATTATAGCAATAAAATAATAATAACAGAGCTGCAAGACTGGAAAAATGAAATAGGAAGGGAGGATTTATGAGGAATTACTGTCTTCCTGAATGTGGGGAAAGTAGTGTAGAAGATATTTTCCAACTTTCTTCAAAACATCGGTAATTACATGGCTCCACGTCAAAGAGGAGAGCAAATTTTCATAATCACCGTAATTTCAACCTCAGACCTAACGAAGGTACTACGAGTTCTGGCTGGAACTCCTTGTTTCATTCTTGTAGTTAATTAACTTTATATTTCGTTATGGGCAGAAATTCAGGTGTCCAGGAATGTAATGAAATGATTGACGTGAAACAAGATGGCCCATTGGTTTGAAATTTCGGCCGCTTGTGTGAAAATACTTGTAAATACAATATATATTCGTGCATATATATATAGTCACGTGTTGAGTATGTAACGCGACAAATAACTTTACGCCGTATTGAGTGCAGCGAATTTATTCCACATTCGCTCTTACACTTACACAATTTACAGTTCCACCACTACTGCCATCTGCAGTATCACAAATACTTCTCCTGTAGTTACTGCCATTCACTCGATACAACCCGACTCGGTGACTGCTAGAATGCAACTGACTGGTTACTCTCTCTCTCTAGTAACTGGCTCAATACGCACTCACTACTGAACAAGTCAAAGTCAAAGTCACATTGCGACTGACGGTCAGTCAGTCAGTAAGTCTTGGTGTCGAGCCCCATTTGGGGATCATGACCAAATATTAATTATTACCGTTTGAACGGTCTTGTTTCTGTGGGGCGCCTTCTCTGACGAGAGAACGGATCTGTCTTTTGCATATGCTGTTGGCCCTTGCCAGAGCAGTCATACTCGGGTCCGAGTCCCTTGGGAGTCGCGACCATATTTTACTGTCTCAGAATTGAGACTTCCATTTTCGTCGCCTCCTACGACTCGCAGGGTCACGGTGGAGGTATTCGACCCCGCCTCCACACGGGGTACTACTGAACAGTGTTCGCTGCTCCTTATTTAGGCTCGGCACGCACAACACAGAAAACAGTTACGTGATAGGTACGACTGTTGCGTAACGTCGTGTTTACCGATTGCCTATCAACATTCGCTGCATGGGGTCCCTTGTTGCGTGACGCTGTGTTTACAAAGCGTCGCTGGGCAACTCTGCTTAGCAACCAGCGCGCTTCGGCTCGGCACGGACAAACACCGCTTTCATTACTGTTGCGTAACCTCGTTTCCACTGTTGCATAACTTGGCAACCGATCGTTTATCAAGTGTCTGTCTTCGTGGTTTCTCGGTCCACCTCTTGTTGCCCAGCCACGGTTGGACATGTCACAATATATATATTATTATTCTTGAATAAATAAGCAATTTTTTTTCTTCTTCTTCTTCTTCCATGTCTCACGCTCTCACTTGGAGCATATAGAATCTGTGAAACGCTTCATTTCACTCCAGTTTCTTATTCTAAGACAGTCAGTAGGTCTCCTTGGACGTGGGATTAGCCCGTCGCAAATCCTCTATTTACACACAGGAAAACACAAACAGAATAGACGTATACAGACATTCATGCCTTGAATGGGATTCGAAACCACATGTGGGCAGGCCGAAGGACATGAAGGGGAACTCGAATAGGCCGAATGGAGTGGTGATGGCCGTCTTCTGTATATCACCGGGATGGACAGGAGTTTGGTTATAGGCTCGTACCAAGTCGGCCATCACCACTCCATTCGGCCTATTCGAGTTCCCCTTCATGTCCTTCGGCCTGCCCACATTGGTAACCCCGACGTGTTGGAAGTGCGTGTGGTGAAGATCATCAACGACTCCCACACACGATAACAGTGTTCGAGAGGGCGAAGACATTTCATGCCTTAGACCGTGTGGCCACTGTGATCGGCACTGTACTTATTAATGACTGTTAATTTTTCGCGTATGCAAATTACGTTTCAGGTAGATTGCTATTTAGACTAACCTACGACAATTTTCTTTCTATTTGCATCTGCATTTTCACTATTAACGGATCGACATTTTCTTGTGAAGGATGGAAATGAACACTCCGCTGAATACAAGCAAAATGTGTTCTTCCATATCCTGAACTGTGCTTTCACCTTGATGTTGGTGTTCATTCACTGCACAAAACAATCAATATTCTCGTTGCTTTAAGTCTGTGCGTCTTGCATCGAACGCCTACGGCAGAAATGTATGTTAAAGTTTGCAATGTACACAAATATGGAGCGTGTTAATGAAAGAGTTCATTTGAAAGGTGAACGTGAGAATTTTATTTAATTAATCACCGGAAAACTTGTTCACATGAAAGTTGCATGACTGAGACTCGGGTTTGGATTGGTAATTGGATTTATTAAGAGCCTACAGGTCGTAACTACAAATAATGATTTCACTCTTGGCGATTTACAAAATTTACGATCACTCCACACTAATCTTCTAACCTTATTTCCACTAGTCTTCACTGGTCGATGAAATTTCCGTTGCTGTTTCCTACCGAGAACTCAGAACTCAAAACTGAACTATAGCGCTGTTTCTTTTAAGATAACACCTTTGCACGGACCCCTTGGAAAACAGTCTCTAATATTGAAACGTGTTTACCGACCCATTGCGTAATGGGCGGGGAGCGGACCTCACAGAAAACAGTCTGTCTATTCTTTAGGATTGTTTCCCGAGCCGTTGCTTAGCAACGCTTTGGCCATCCACGTTACATTGTCTTAAAATTATCTATCATTTTACGCGATTCCCCAGTTTAAACGAAATGAAGAGTAAATTCTAGGACGTTATAACATATATATATATATAAGTTAATGGTTATGATGGGGGAATAAAGACAAGCATATAGAAGTTGGGTGGAGAAAATTCTTTGAAGACATTCAGTTGCAAGAAGGATAATTAGATGGGACAAAAACATAATGGTAATATTTTTATATCACCATTCGGATGCACCTGGTACGCCAGCCACTAGTTCTCTATTGAGTAGACATTTGGGAAAACTAATGGCGGCGTTTAGTAACAGTGGTGTTGAACCTTTGGGTTCCTTTACTAATACGTGCGTTTTGGAATAAGCAACCTGTATTAAATTTACTGGAAATACGTTTACTAAATTCACAGAGACTTGAGAGAAAGGGAGAGACAGACAGCAGTATGCCTTTATCTTATTCACCTAGCTCAAAGGACTGGCAAAATGCATTTCTCACAACTTTAGCTTTTCCTAAATTTGGCAGAGTTTCCTTTACATTGTACTGTTATACACATCGCCATGAGCCGGGATAGCGCCTGGCTACGGGCTGGACGACCAAAGGGTCGGAGTTCGAGTACCGGTAGAGTAAAGAATTTTTTTCCATGTCGTCAAGACCGGCTCTGGAACCCAACCAGCTTCCTATCCAATGGGTACCGGGGTTCTNGGGGGGGGGGGGGGGTGAAGCCGACCACTCACCTCTAATTAATGCCGACGCCAAGAAAACGAGTGTCTATACATCCACAAACCCCATACGCCTTCACGATATAGTGATTAATTAGTTAAGTACAGGAACAATTTTACTTTTACACACCGTCAGTTCTCTAAGTGATATCCTATTTTTTTCCCCCATTTGGCACTACAGCCCCAGTTGGCCTAGGCCTACCTCCATGAACTTCTCCTTTCACTTCGGTTTTTCTAGATCTTACACATCAGGTAGGACTCCTTGGGCAGGTGATCAGCTCGTCGCAAGGCCTCTACCTGTACACAAACACAGAAAAACGCACACACACAAAATAAACATCCATGCCCTGAGTGGAATTCGAACCCACGATCCCGGTTTCCAAGCGAGCGAAGACAGTACATGCCTTAGACCGCTCGGCTACCGTGAGCCATCCTATTACAAGCCTCATTTTGTGACCGAAATACGAGACACCCAGTTGAACCTCGCTAAATCTCATTACCTGTAGAGCTTTTGAAACCCTAGATATTCACACAGGTTGACCTGAATCAGCAGTTCAGACAAGGAGAGGGGGGTGAGCCACATTTTTGTACTTTTCCAACGCAGAATTAACTTTGTAATTGTGAATCTTAAGAAAAGTGGCGCGACCCCTTGCAAGGGGGGACGTGTCTTTCGCCCTTACCTACACACGTTAACAACCACAAGAGAACATTCATATATCTATGTCTTGAGCGGGAGTCTAACCAACAGTTCCACAGTTCGAGGGTTTGACATAATTTCGCGACTTGGACTAAGAGGACATTCTGATCGGACACTTTTACTTAAGTAGATTTACTAATAAATATATAGCGTAATTCTAAATTACTGTCGGGGTTTCCGTGTCCTATAAACGGAATCCCTGACAATAATTTAGAAACCCTCTTTATAATGAACACTTATGCCACGTATGCTCCATCGGATTACATTTCTATTCATGAGACAGGTCAAAATATGCTCTTTGAATTAATTGCCTGTAAAAGGTAAGAGGGCCGGTCACGGTAGCCGAGCGGTCTAAGGCATGCACTGTCTTCGCTCGATTGGAAACCGCGATCGTAGGTTTGAATCCCACTCAGAGCATGGATGTTTAGTTTGTGTGTGTGCGTTTTTCTGTGTTTATGTACAGGTAGAGGCCTTGCGACGAGCTGATCACCCGTCCAAGGAGTCCTACCGAAGATGTAAGAACTAGAAAAACCGAAGTGAACGGAGGAGTTCATGGAGGTAGGCCTAGGTCAACTGGGGCTGTAGTGCCAAGGAAAAAAAAAAAGATAAGAGGTAAAGTTGTCCCTATGCTTATTTAATTAAGCACTACGCCATGAAGATGTATGGTGGAGTGGAAGTAAAAATCCACGTTTTCTTGACCTCGCCATTAGTTGGTGTTGAATGGTAAGCATCATGACCCTGCTGCTTTATACCCGGGGATAGGACCCCCGATACCCATTCGGTAGGAAGCTGTATGAGCCCGAGAGCCGCTCTTAACGACATGGAGACGAGAAAATTTTTACCCTAACGGGATTCGAACTCTGAACCCTCAGCCGTCCAGCCCATAGCCAGTCACTATATCCACTGCGCTATCCTAGCTCCAGGATTAAGTGCCTGTAAATTATTTAACTTGTTAAACATCTCAATATTAATTTTACTTCGGATGTTATAATGAGCGAGAACAGTGATATGTATAGTGCGATATCCTGACAGAGGCGATAAATAAATAAATAAATAAATACTGTCACGTGATTGACTATGGACGGGGTTTCGATTGGTAATTGGATTTATTAAATTCTTATAGAATGTGACTACAAGTGACTATAGCGCAATGACTAGTTCACACACACTGTAGTTCAGTACAGCAGTACTAAATCTTTTCAGTCTGATGTGTCTTCTTCAGTCGTTGCCTGGTAACGACTTCAACGCCGTAGCTCCCTCATTTTCCGTGTTCACGTCTTTCCTGGCTGGAGACTGCCTCACAACTCACTCAGTGCTCCAACTGACTAACTTCCAGGTTGGCGGCCATCTCACACGAACTTCCTACTCTTCTCACTGCCGACTCAAGAGTTTCTCGTAGTCTCAGCTGCTTCTCGTTATATAACCTCGGCACGGTCCGCACAGAAAATATCTCTTCCAACTTTTATTCCATCACGTAGCTGTTGCACGGACAGCTTATAGCACACCTCTTCCCAGTTACGAACCTGCAGCGGCCAATTTCTAGAAACAGCTATTGTAAAGTTGCTTATTTCCAGGTCGTTATCTAGCAACGGGTTCACATGTGACAATATTTTTCCTGTGAGTTATTTAACGACCCTTTCACTACAGAGACTATAGCGTCAGTATACAGAAACATATAAATAAATAAGCAAGCTGAACTAATAAAATGCGTATATTTTTTCATATATTATTAGAGCTATTCAGTATTTCCTTTATGGCATTTGGGTTATATTGAAAGTAATTAACTGATCCTTACTTAGTTTAGTGTTGCTGTCTCATCTATATAGCTTAAATTGTAATTCAATAATTATTTATTGCTAGTGGGGGGGGACTAAGTCCCTTGTACTGCGGCCACTTCTAACCTATTGTACCAGACCCAGATGATAGGTGAGGGTGATTGTGGAGCAATTGATGGAATGAAGATTGGCAGGGGAAACCGAAGTACTAGGGGAAAATCTGCCCCAGCGCCACTTTGTCCACCACAAATCCCACTTGACCAGTCCCGGGATCGAACCCGGGCCGCCGCGGTGGGAAGCCAGCGAGTAACCTCTTGAGCTATGACACAGCCAACCAATAATATTAGGGCCACAACTAACAAGTTAATAAAAATACATCATGGCACAATTATAGAAGCAGAAGTTGGTAAACAGTGCAATGTGGCCACATCAAAATCCGCTTTCCTTACTCCGGATATTTTTTCCTTCACACTACAGCCCCAGTGGGCCTAGACCTACCTCCTTGAACTTCTCCGACTCCGGATATTAGCTACATATATTTATATGCATTGCAGGAGACTTCAAACTGTAGCCCTGAAAATATTTATTTATTTTCCACTTTTGGTTGTATTACTGTATGTGTGCGACATGGTGTCGAGTGAAGTGGTGCTGTGAATGAGGAATTGCAAACGATATAGCAGAAAGTAGTCACAGCCTATTTCAAGCTAGAGCTTGGGGATTCCAGCAGCTGAAGGGAACAGGATGCAGTTATGCAAACCCGGAGTTCAGGACAGCGTGAGGCTTCACGCCTGGAGGGTAGACTACATGTCATGAACGATGGATTGCAACTGTGAACTTCGGAGGTGTGTCGTAAAGCAGTGTCAGCATGGAGAGAGTTCTATATCTAACAACCGTGGCACTTTATAATGTTCAGATAACCAGATTTCACGCAATATTTCCATGTTACACTGAATGAGTGTAATATTAAGCGGCAATTATTAACTCTTCTAACAACGTCAACAAATATGGGACAATTTAGGAATAATATGCAATATTTTCTTAACTTGCATGTAAAGTAATGATATAATCAGAAGAGGGCTAGGGGATGTAAACATAATGTCAACTGTCGGAGTTTCGTGATGAATAAGAACAGCTTCTGCATTGGATCACTGGATTCACTGGCGCTTCAATCAATTATAACAGCTCACAATCGGTGACTGTCTCAGACTCGCTCCATTCCTTACTGGACTACGAGTGTCTTCCCTTCCACTGTGACTGACTTGGTTGTGATTTAGGAGTCGATCACTTCTTCAGCTTCCGGTGTCCGCTGGTTAACACTCTACAGCTGAACACTGAACTCTCTTACGAATGCCGAGTGAATAACCATTGAACCCTCGAAAAAGACACCTATCTGGGGCTCATGACCAGATATTTATTACTCTTAGACAGTTACAGTCTTGTTTTTTGTAGCGCGCCCTCTCTGACGAGAGGGCGGGTTTATCTTTTGTATATGCTGCGGGCCTTGCCAGCCGAGTCTTTCTCGGATCCGAGTCCCTTGGGATTCGTTACCATATTTTACTGTCTTAGATTTGAGACTTCCCTTTATGTCGCCTCCTACGTCTAGCAGGGTCACGGTGGAGGTATTCGAACCCGTTTCCACACGGGTTAACTGCCTTCCCAATAATCTCTGAACTAACTCCTTTATAAGTTCGGGGAGAACCGAATATATGACACCATGTCTTACAGTTCTTTTGTTATTCTATTTTATCCGTTTCCGTGGAAACCTTTGTTAGCGGGCCGTTGGTTAGCAGTGAACTATTCCGGATTCTCGTCACAGAAACGTGTGTTAGCGAACCGTTGGCTAGCAATGGACTATTCCGGCTTTCAGGCGTCATGTCACATTATGGAGACAGACTTTTTTCCAGTGTTTCAAATATTTCGGGTTCCCTAAAGACATCACTAATATTTTATATATCTACAACGCATTGAACGCCATTATTAGAAACTTGTCTGAAGTTTATTGTAGGCTTACACTGCAATACACCTCCATAACTGATTTTTATTTTCGTTATAATGTGAAAGATATTTATCACAGTGGGAGGAACACTGAAGTAGCAATCCCGGCATTCTATGCACTAGACGTTTCGTAATGACTTTCACGCCATTAATGAATTTACCTCACGGATGATGACGTAATCTATCGCAAACAATCCTTGTTACGAAATCATAATATCACCACAGCCGCAGGAATGCCTGTGTCGTCAGCAGAAAAGTGACTTGTGTCACATAGTCGCCGCAGTCAATAATTCACACCTGTTAGTAATATAATTACGTATATGGCCGCGCCATAGCTCAAGCGGCTAGTCGCTGGCTTCCCATCGTGGCGGTGCGGTTCGATTCCCGGTACGGCCAAGTGGGATTTGTGGTGGACAAAGTGGTGCTGGGGCGGGTTTTCTACTAGTACTTCGGTTTCCCTTGCCAATCTTCATTCCACCAAATTCTCCATCATCATAATCACCCGGGGCAGGCTACAATAAGCCAATCAGTAGCCGCCGTGCCAAGTGGACCCAGTTCGACTCCACCCCCCACTAAGCGAATTAAAATAATATATAATTATATTATAGAGAACCAGCAGGAAATGCGGAGTCGGGATAGCTACATCAGTATGGAGACGGGTTATGGGCTCGACAGCTGGGGTTCTAATCCCGGTGGAGGCAGGAATTTTTCCGTTTTCCATAATGTGCAGCCCGTCTCTGGACCCCACCCGGCTTCTTATACAAAGTGTATCGGGGACTCATTCCCCGGGGGTAAAGCGGCCGGAGCATGGAGATGACTATTTATCTCAATCTAGCGCCAAGGTCGAAAATAATGGAGCTATACCTCCAATGACAAATACGTCTTCACGGCATAGTGCGTAATTCACTATGCACAGTGACAATTTTATCTTTATCCTACCAGCAGAAAATGTACCACTCGGTCAAATATTTAATTACTGACATCTTTACCAGGAACGTTCACTTCGTAAACATATTTATTTATTTAATGCCATGCCATGTCATGACAATATAGGAAAAGGGCAGCAGAAGGGCTATTTGGCCTTTAATTTCATTTAATTAGCTTAAAAATTTTAATAAGCAAGAATGAGGTAATTCCGTTTAATTGAATTTTTTACTTATTATTCTTGACCTTTCATCGATATTCGTTTGCATTGTTGTCCGTCAGTTTCATTGTGCGTCTCGAGATGATCAGTCAGGAATACATTTTAATATTATTAAGGTATGCTTTTTTGTATTATCTGTAGTATTATGTATTGTTCGATATTTAAAACCATTATGACAGATCGTCAGGTTTCTAGTTGAGCTTTAATCCTTCAACTTGAAGTCAGTTTAAGATTATTACAGGCCAAGGTCACGGTAGCCGAGCGGTCTAAGGCATGTACTGTCTTCGATTGCTTCGAAACCAGGATCGTGGGTTCGAATCTCACTCAGGGCATGGATGTTTAGTTTGTGTATGCGTTTTTCTGTGTTTGTGTACAGGTAGAGACCTTGCGACGAGCTGATCACCCGCCCAAGGAGTCCTACAGAATGTGTAAGATCTAGAAAAATCGAAGAGAACGGAGTTCATGGAGGTAGGCCTAGGCCCACTGTGGCTGTAGTGCCAAGGAAAAAAAATGTATGACTGATGATTATTGTGGAAATTATTAAATATATTATTATATTTATATGGTTTTCAGAGTTGGGGTAGGGGCCACATATTTGTTAATGGCCAAGGCCCCAT